>NW_024467209.1:635612-701544 GCF_000292625.1 Dacryopinax primogenitus | reverse complement strand
GACTTGGTCTCTGAGGATCATCCACAGGTACCTATAATGTAGATAGGTCTTAGTCATCAGGTCTACTCCACTTCCTTGTTGCCTGCTTAGACTCTTGGCACTCTTAGGTGATCAGACTTAGTCAGCCTGTGTTGCCCTAACAAATACTGACTTCATTTCTGCAGATGCTGCATGGCTAGCTGATTGTGATTCAGTATATGGAGTCGACATGAAGGCAAAGCAATCAGCTCTTCGACAACTTGGCTTCCCTGACTTGGCCACATAACCTAGTCAAAGGAAACATTGCCAAGAATTTCAATATGTTAATTATGTATGGACAGTCCTCTGACTCTAATACACTCCTTTGTCACCTGCCAATCACTCTTTCTGCCTTGGCTTCCTCAGCCTCACCAGAATATTTTCATCTCTATGCAATACATTGTGCAACTGTTCAACAGTTGTTTCCTCCATTTCACACTGCACCACTGCCTTTCCTTTTCTTGCACCACTGTGGCTGCTTCATGGGCTGCCACAAGTGCATTTGGTTGGAACCCATACTTTTGCAGCATAGTCTGGTACATCTTGATCTCCTCCTCCCAAGAGGCTGGCTGGCCGGCCGTTCCCGTGCTGTGCTGACAAGTAGGAGAGCAGCTTGCCATGAATAAATAGTGGGATGTGCTCCCAACCCTTTGTTTCCCAACTGAAATGCCATAAGTTTAGTTTCTGCATTGCATTTGGCCATCTCCATGAGAAAACAGAAAGAACCATTTGACAAATAAGACAAAGACTGACTGATCGCTTTTGACAATAATCCCACATCTCTTGATAGGCTTGATCCTTTGTCAGGGGCTTCTCACCTTTGGGCTGAGTGTGGCAAATTAGACTTCTGAATTCATCAATTGCGAACTGCACATCCAGTGTCATGAACCAAAGATCTATGCTGTTGGAGCTGACATTACTGTTGTTCTCTTTGCAGAATGTGCCAACCCTGCAAAGGTGGTCAATAGTCTGCCTGTTATGTAGCCTGCCACACTCACTGAACCAGCATGTCCACCTCAGCACAGTTCATATTACTGACAAAGGGGTCTTGCCATGTGAAGTCATGGTGGCCAAGATAAGGAACATGGATGGTCCAGTAAGCTAGGTCTTTCACTGTGTCTTCAATGAAGTTGATGTCATCCTGTCCAATGAGCTTCCTCAATTCTAGAAGTTGTCAAGCTCAACTCCTTTCCTTGAGGGCCTTCATGGGTTTTCTGACAGCCCACTCAGGTGGTACTGAGGTCCTGCAGGGTCACATCTGGTTTGACACTCTGGACATCATGCAAATTGCTTCAGCAGATGTTCCACTGTTCTTCTGACCAAACATCACTCTGTACATTGTTGGCTCTACTTTTGATGTCTTTCCAGAAGGGGAACAAGCCTGCCCATGGCACATAGCAATCATCAAGTTTTGCATCACATCATCATGAGTTTCAGGAACATGACTCTCTATTAGTAAGCATGCTGCTCTTGGTCAATGTTGCACACAAGAGAGTTGGTGTCACTCACTGAGACCACTGTAGAATCCACCATGATGAAGGTAGTCACCAGTGAGTCAATCTCCAGACTGATGATGTCAGAAGGCAACAGCTCCGGTTGGGCTATCACTGAGGGAGATCCAATTGCCGTGGTCAGCCTGCTCAGCATATCAGTAAGACTGTGACCAGTGCTTCTTGGGATGGCATCAGTTGATACAGAATGCCCAGAAGGTACCTCCCATTTGTACTGTACTTCAGAGTGTCAGCTTGGGAGGCATGTGGTGCTCTGTGGTACATTAGATTAGCAGTCAATGGTAGAAATCTGTGTGTGCTTACTCAGCAAGATGAGTACATGTCTCATTCAATACTTCCTTCCATATCTTTTTGGTGTTTGGGCAGTTGCAAGCATTCTCCATGTCACAGATCAATTCCTTCAAGTGCTAACATGCACAGTCAATCATGGGGTATGAGAATTGACTTGTACTTACTTGCTCTCCACTGCTCACCATGCTCTTGAACAGCACATTGCAATCTGATATGGTATTACTGGATTTGGGAGGGTGACTCATTTGGGTAAAAATGTGATGCAGTATAGATGGAGTCAATAGTGGGCATCCACTTTAGCTGATATGAGATATGCCTAAGGAGTGAGGGAGTGGACAAAAGAAAGGCAACTAGTTGCAGTTGAGAAGAATGCATTAATCAATGAATTTGGGTTGTGGCAGGCACCTCAAAAAAAAGGCCTGAAAGGGATCAAACCCTTTTGGAAATATGGCCTTAGTAACTGAGCAGGCAGACCTTAGTGTACTAATCACCAGACTAGTGTGTCCTATTCATGCACATATGCCTTATGGGAATAAGCTTGAACAATGGAAATGATTCAGCATAAGCACAAGGATCTCTTAACATTCATTCTGTATGATATAGGTAAAATAACTTGTGTACAAGAGAGGGTGGAACAACACTAGATAGCACCTAATCTTGAGAATTGAATGGCATGTTATCATCAGAATTGTTTGCGCAGCCTTTGAGAAGAGTGCTGGCATGAATGAGTGTGGATTTGGTCCTATTGACATCAGAATTGTAATTGTTGGTGGAGAGAGATGATGACATATGAGCAGATGCTATGAAGATCCTCCTCCATCTCATAATAACAGGCAGTCTTCAGAAATTTGTATCTGGGAATGTCTTCATGAAACCTGTTGTAATTCTCATGCTTGAGGGGGACACTCATGGGAAATGCCTGATTCAGTCCATCTGTTGCATAATGTTGCAATACATGATGTATCTGTCTCATTTCAGCTCCTTGTTCATGCATGAGACAGACAATGACTTACATAGGTTGCAGCCAATGCAATTGTAGCATGCACAGTCAGATCAAAGAGGTCTGGATGTGTAACAGCATCACCCGCATCACCCTACCCAGAGAGTAAAAGACAGCAGTGATAAGGTAAGCTAGAATGGGGTTACAGAAAGCACTGACCAGTTTAGAAGTCCCCTGTGAGATGTCAGCAGGTGTGTGATTATCCCACAATGGGACATGCTTACAACAGTCAGATTGAACTTTCCTTGCAAAAAGTTGCCACAACTTAATAGGCATCTGGATATTGTTTTGGCAATCTCACCCTCCTGCCATAGCATAGGCCAGTGGGCTGGAACTAGTTCAATTGCTATTTCTCGGATTTTAGATTGCAGCCAGCAGCCAACATTGTTGATCTGCAAAAGAAGTCAGCCAAAGGAGCACACACCAACAAGGAAAGACCAATTCACTGCCCAGAATATGAAAGGATGGCGCTTGAGGTTTATTATAGGATGGTCTTGCTCTTGTGCTTCATTCACAGCAGCTACAGCCTTGAAAACAAAGAGCTTCCTGGTGTCCCATTCTGGAAATGGGTCTATCTGCACCAGGAATAACTTGTAATATCCTTTTGCAACATTAATGCACTCTCTCATAAGAGGCCAATACACATTCAGTTGGTAGGCAGATGCCCGGCATGGATATATCATATACTTGTCTTCTTCAGTTTCTGAACCTCGATCATCAATTATATTTTCTTCAGATGATATGACAGCATCATTGCCATCAAATATTTCTTCAGTAATGTGTCTAGTCTGGAGGAGAATCATGGAGAGACCCAATATCAGTATTGGGCCATGGAAAACAGGAGGATATACTCACTTTCTCTTTCTGCTTCATAGAAGAAAGCTGAGTGCTCTTCCTATGGCCCTTGTCCTGCCCTCAAGATCTGCCTTGTTTCTTTCCAGTTCGACCATTTTTGTTGTTGTTTTTCTTTTTGCATATCTGAAAGAATACTGTGAGAACATTTCATCAAGGGTGGATCAAATGCCCACCCTTCCTGCTGACCAAGTGGGGATGTCATTGATTTTGACACTATCAATGTTAATGAGGTCATAAAACTAAGAGATTGAGTATAAAAGACAACTCTGGGGGACATAGGGCACCTGCCTTGCCAACCTTGCATCTGTCTATGACCAGGGAGAGCAGCACATTAGAGTCATCCATGGTAACATCAATTAACAATTACCTGATATATCAAATATATGTATGCTCTTCTTCCTCCAAGTTCCAGGCTTCTGATGGGTGCTTGTCACATCTTCATCATCAGGAGGTTCATATGGGGTGTTTCGCAGTTCTTCCCATATGGGAAAAGGGCTATTCCTCCATCAAACATGATCCGTCTCCATAACTTCACTGGATTCATGAACACCAAGGTCATTAGATAGAGCAGAGTGTCAGGGAGGGGTAATTGGATCAGGTCTGCTCACATGTGTAGCTTCTGCATTGGGATTGTGATGATTGGGCTCTGGAGTATCAAGCCAGGTGAACAATGGAAGTGCAGACACCCATGTTGATGTAGGGGACTTCATGGCTGATAGAGTCATGGAATGAGGCTTATAGGCGTTGTGTTGTAGATTTGGGGGAGAGTTGGCTTCTAATGGGAGGCAACTGTGAAACAGAAGCTGGTTAAATGGGCTATATGTTGCTTGCATATCCTGTTCTCTGTTTAATAAATGTGTACACAGGAGCTTGCAGAAGCAATCACCTGCAGATTGACCCCTTGTCAGTGGTGGTAATGCTCATTTTCAAAAGATGAACTCCATCCTATGGGTTTGCAAATATTCTGGTGTGATGAGTGCTCCCACATGGCAGATGGTGATGCATAGACCATGTGCTCAAATTCTTCAAAGTCTGTTTGACTTGAACTTTCTGTAATGATGTATTGGCTCTCTGAAGAAGGGAAGGCTGAAAGGTCACCCACAATTCTCAGGTGACTGGTGGTAGTGGTCATCTCAATCTGAAAGGTGCATATACTTTCAGTTCTGTTGTGTCTCTTCATGTGAATCAAGATTCACCTGATGTATGCAATGACTGGCTATTATTTGAGAATCGCCTCTGCTGTTCTCTATTGGGGACTGTGCAAGTTTTAGCTAGATATATGTGGTGGAGGAAGGGGTGCAGGTAAGTACTCACAGTCAGAAAGCCACTGCTCTTGTCATCAGATGGAGGGTCATTGCGACCATCTTTGGCTTGTATAGACTAAAATGATCAGCATACAACAGCTGGAGTTTTGAATAATTTCCTGACCTGTTGCCTTCTTGACATGGGAGGATGGTGAAGAGAACAGGGACAAGATTGAACCATGTGTGTGATGTCACATAGGGCCCAGTCATTCACAGTCATGAGACCAAGCCAACTTCCAAGTGAGCTTTAGAGCAATGGATACTCATAGATTTTCAGATATTGCTGTAAAATACCTTAGAAATTGGTAGACACTGAGAGATTGTTGGATACAATGTACAAAAGATAGCAAACTGCACAGCATTGTTCCTATTACCATTCCTATCCCAGCAGATGGCTGACGAGCACAGTAGCACCATGTAGTGACAATGTGAGGGCAACACAATCCAACAATTGTTGATGATTGAATCACCAAACAGGCAACAAGCAAATCAGAGAGTAGTGAGTTGTATGTCAATCAATGCCTCAACATTTGTTCACAAATGGAGGGATTGACAGGGGTGTTATAGAGTGAGTGAGGATTGACAGCTGACAGGCACAATTGTGTGTGTGTCATGTGCATGTTTGGAATGATTAAAGCTTTGTGTTTAGAAACTAATGTCTAGGTATGGAAGTAAAAAGGAAGCAAAGTCTGTGGCTGACTATACAGCTTGTTTAGGGCAGGCACCTTATGTCCCTTGTCTGGTCAGTCCCGCATGATCTATGACTGACATCTCACATTCTGGGATATGTCCTTCTTGGAGTTGGGTGATTGTAGTATCAGCTGTCATTTGGGGTGTCATGCCATGTGACTGTGCTCTGATCATTGTTGATTGTAGCTGTTTGCAATTGATTTTAGGGATGTCCCCTGACAGACAAGCAAATACCATTCAGCAATACCTACTGACATTCATAGCAGCCTGGACAGCATTCTTCCTAGTAGATCCAAAATAGAGACATGCATGGTGATCACTGATTGCAATAATCCTCGAGATTCAGCCTTTTGTGTAAGAGTGGCATCCTAACTGTTTGCAAGGAGTGGATACTGTATCTTGTGCTAGATTCAAGATTAATCAGTGTCATTTTCACAATCTGACAACAACTTACAAGCAAAATTCAGTCAGATTGTGCATGGATTCATGGTAGCTCTTTGGTGATGTCTGCTCAAAGTTAAAGAGATACTGCAACATTTCCATATAGACACTAATGTTGTTGGGGTCTTCCTTGCTGAATTCTTTGTTAACAAGGCGGCCAGTGCTGTAGCAAGAAAGGAGATGATGCAGCTGATAGACATTAAGCTTTGTTGTTGAAATCAGCAAGAATCTTACTCACTAAGGTTACTGCAAATGCCACGAGAGGCCGAGGCAATGGGTCAAAAAGATCTGGATGTTGACCTGTATCTCCAAAAGCTCCAGAAACTTCATAGCTCAACTTGGCCAACAGCTTTTTCACTGCTGGATGTAACAGGGAGTTGAGCAGGGCAAGGTGAACCTTGGAATATACAGTCAGGCTTTCAGGGAGAAATTGATCATTTGCACGTACTGCACCATGACCCAAGTCATCAAAGATGAAAGCAGCCTCTTGCAACAAGGCTGTGAAGGCCTTGGCTGCTAAATTTCATGCTTTGAACAACTGCATTTCAAGCTGATCTTTTCTCACATTTCAAGTCTCAGCATTCCAATCCTTCTGAAGGGCCTCAGCACTTTCAAATAGCATGAATGCCTTTTTATATTCTCGTTTGGCAATCTTTATTGCCCAGACCTTGCTGTGATTGCAATACCAATAACCCATCTTTCTGATCTGGTCAGGGAGTCAACCAGAGCTGTTGTGCTATGAGCATTATGATGATGCTTACCACCAGCTGCTGCCCCAGAGATGCCTGCAAGTCAATTGTAGGGAGACCACGCTGGAGCACTTTGCTATTCACCAACTTGATTGCCTCCTCCTCATAAGAGGCATCCTCACCTGAGCTGGGGTATGGATTGCATGTTTCATGGAAGACACAATACCATTCCATGCCAATTTGGAGTGTACTCTGCTCATCCTGGGAGTAATAAGACAGGTCATTGGATTTCAGTTCCCTTTCAACAACCCAGGCTGTCTTCCCACACTGTGCGGCACTAGGCAATGATGTAGCTGAGGAGCTCAAAGGCAACTGTGAGTGGGGAAGTGACTCTCAATGTAGAGCTTCACTGCCTGATGACAGATGACACCCAGAGCAACAAGGTTGTTGATGAGGGATGGACAAAGGAACCTTGCTTGGACTACTCAGATCAAGTTGCACTGCCAATGCATTGGCAACTTTCCTTCCAATGCACTTATGTGAGGGGAGGAGTTGATGGGGTTGTGAAGCCCTTGCCACCCTCCTAGATGAGTACAGCATTGGGATTTCACTTGGCAGAAGAAGTCAGAAGTATAATGTGTTGACATAATGGGAGCTCACCAGCAGTAGCTTGTTTTTCATCTCTGCTGGGCCCCTCAAGATTGCAACAAGGGGCATGATCTCCAGGTTGAGCAGGAGAAAAGGGTGCAAGAGTACTGTTCTGGTGATACTGGGGCAGTCCTGCACCTGGCCAGCTGGCCAGGCATGGGACTGCACCTGGGACCCATGGGTGTACTGCAGTGCCAGTCATGTGAGACCCCTTCCATTCAAAGGACTTAGATCCATGGACCATTTGTGGTGCAGTCTGCTGGGCACTTATGGTTGGTCCTGTCTTTACTTCTTGAAAAACACACTAGAGAAAAAGATAGGACTCCCAAACACACTGAATGCCTCTTTTTATTGGGTTCGACCAATTGTGTGTGTAACTGACATCTCTTTGACATCTCTGGTAGCAGCCATAGCATCTGCGACCCTATGGGGCGCTTTGGGAGGACCCTGACAGCTGCACAGCCTTATAGAGTCTTCATAGGAGTCGCACCCCACTGTAGCGAAGGTTTTTTACTGATGTATGCACTTTTCTCGCGCTTTCGCATCGCCTGGTGCGACCTTTATTCACTCTGATTCAAGGCCATGCAGCTCGAGTGTGCAGCTCGCAGAAGAAAATAAGCCGATGGAACAACTGGAATCGTTGCGCGCACATCATAAGTCTCTTCTCCAACTTTGCGTGCCCCGTCATCGCCTGACTAGTAGTGCAGTGAAGGAGCAGTAGAGAAGGCACTAGCCTGAGGTTGTCTTCAGGGACGGCCGGTTCTGCACGGCTCGGATTGGAAGGGAATCAGAGCGCCTGTCGTATCCAAACCCGTCCGGTGTAAAGTCGTCCTCCCTTCATTTGAGCTAATTCGACTGAAGGAGTCCAGGTGCTCGACCTTCCGGCTAAGCCCTGGCCCATAATCTCGCGCCTCAGCAAGCCTTAATCAAATCTTCATGCTGATAGGGACAGTTCTGGTACGTGAGGGAGAGGGCTTCCACGCGCTGTGGGCGAGTGAGGTGGGGGAAGGTGCTTATGGGGATAACATATGGGCATGCTTAGCAAGGGGAATGGGGATGGTTTTGGGGTTGAACGGTTGAACGGATGGTCAAGAAAACTGGATCCTACCGAATCGAATTGACAGATTGTTACTAGTCTGCCCTGCTCAACCGAAAAGAGTCACAGCAAGCGACAATTGTTGTACGACCCACGATCACTATGCGGCTAGATGGCTCAACGAAGTGAATCATGTCCTGATCGGATACTGTACAATGACTCGAATGCAACGTTTCGACAATGAGTTGGTCCCCTGAAGGCGAGCTTCATACGAAGGTTACGCGCAATCTGAAACGTTCCGTGTCCTAGCTCCAAGGGGCAGTTTCATCATACCACGTCACAACGGCAGAAGGTCCAGAGTGACAATTGATGCCTGGGAGTCCGCTATCCTGGCGTCTCGGACCACTTGCGTGGCAACACAATAGTCATTACCCGGTGAGCTTTACGAGAGAATTCCCATTCACTGCCTTCGTCGCTGGACATTCGTCCTTAATGCTAGAACAAGACCGACCAGGGGGTTTGTGATTGTATAGTGAGGGACCTGTTCAAAACCGTTGGTGTCTAACTAAAATGGCACGTTCGCTCACCTGAAACCGGAGCCGACAAGTTCCGTGAGTCATTCCGATCCGTTACCATCCCTACAACTCCCTATAACTGAGTCACCAGCCACAACTCATCGTGAAGAGCATGCAGCTCAGGGTTATGCTATCCTCCTCGTAATGAAGGCACAAGGAAAAGCGTGTGAAGGGTGTAAGGCGTTGTCTTCCAGCGTGAGAAATCTAATCTACCTTGGTCAGATAGATTCAGTAAGTTTTACTCCCCAACTCTTCGTTTCATCACAACCTAAGGTACACCATATAAGCAGCCTGATTTGCCAGTAGCCACGATGTCACGAGCCGGTCTCATTCCCCATCACATCTTCAACACATCTCCGAGGTGCTGGTCACTTCTCAACTCGTTATACCATCTCCAACAATCATGTTCTTCGCCAAAGCTGTTCTTCTTGCTTGGACCATCGCCATCCAAGTGACATTTGCCTACCCTGTCCGGACGTTCGATTCTCGGGACGAAAATCTGTTGGAAGCAAGAGAAGAGCTAGTGAGCTTGTGAGTAATACGTACTTCGTATTTGGCATTCGTTTCTCACCCTATACCAGGCAAACACGGTCGCCAGAATCAATAGATGTGTTGGGTGACATTCTCTTCTTGTCAGTATTGCTCTTTCGTATGATTGTGGATGCTTCTGTTGCTTATATTGAGGTTTCATGACACTGTAGGCGTTCTACGGATGATGCCGAATGGGAAGATGAACTGTGCGTGTTTTCATGACAGTTGTATGCTGTAGAGATTGATCATTCCGTCATGCCACTAGAGAAATGCGCCATAATCCGCTCATTGCGCCATTGAAAGGTACCGTGGGTCGGATCACGTCAAATGTCAAAGCCGTCACCCATAAGATCGCACATCCTGTGGAAACCTGGACAAAAATAAGGAACCCGCCTCTGGATAGGGTTGCCAGCACACGGTCTCTGTACGGAGATAAGCCAACTCTTGTCGACAAAATCAAGGCCTCAGTGCACCCCACAATCAAAGCCGTACTGAACCATGTTACCGGGAGAAAGGATTCAACTGATTCCACATAAACATGTTGGCGGACCGCACCAAGCCCTGTCGGACCGTGTCGAGCAAGCGAGTGGACCGGCTCGGACCGTCTGGTGGTGGATGGCTAGAGATGTAGTTGAGATATTGGGAGGAGTCGGGAGCGGGATCGTGGTGCGAGACATTGTCATCCAATCGAGTAGTGCAAATTGTAGAGATCTGAGTAGAGGCACAAGCGACGCAGGATATAAGGGTGCGCACCTAGGTAGCCATGTCCAATCTATCTTCCTGCTCAATTCCTCCCTCGCCCCAAGCCCAGCGAGTGTTGTCCAAGCGAGTCGTATTGTTGTTGCTGACGCGTCGCCTGACGCATCAACACCATCCCGCGCATCGTTGTAACCTGCTAAGAGAACATGTTTAATTCACGACACAATCGATTTACGGCGCTCTCTTTTACCCACATGTATTCTTTAGTACAAGCCAGGATTGCACTTAAAATGAGGCCAGTGCGCTGTTAATTGAAGGTTTTGACCTGCCACCAGAGGATCAAAGGGAGCCGTTCCTATGCTCTCCTCTCCTCATATTTCTATGTCCCTAGATTTGACAATCGCAAGTGCCGTCCGCCTTCGGTGAATCTGCGGGGCGCATGGGATCAAAATGGTGCGTCGTAGCATTGGAAATAACATTCGTTTGATTCAATTGCTTCACTGAATTCGAGATTCAGTGAGACAATGGGCTGTAACTCTCAAGGGAGATTCCTTCCTGCCCCTAAAGCAGGTGTTGACACACTGACTGAGCCGGACTGAGGCAAAAAAAAAAAAAAAAAAAACATCGTTCGCTACCTATTGAACCATTGAGAAGTGGGTGAGTGGATTCGGCATGCCGATCCGGGGTAAGGAACGCTGGTATAACAAGAAAGCTACAACATCCAGCAATCACGAGAATGCATCTGCGTCGACATGTTCTGAATACGATGCAGGAACACTTAACTGCAAGAACCATCGTCCGTCCAGACGCCTGCTGCCCCTCCAGGCAGATCGTTCTCAGTCCACCATTTGGCCGTCCAAAGGTCGCCGTTGTATGTAACCTGTTACATCATCAGCCAGAGAAGAGGACGAAGAAGGAAGAAAACCAACCTGGTTACCCCCGACATACGCGACACCACTTGACCAAGCCGAGATACCCGAACAAATACCTCCAGATGCTGATGACGTAGGCATAGCCCCTCCGCTTGTAGTCGTGGCAGGCGGAGGCGGGCTACCGCTCACGGGCCATGAATCTGCACGTACAGCTTCTATCCAAGGGCTAGCCGCATCGGGGTACTGTACGTAGTATAGTACTTCAGAAACTGGATGCGTATATTTGACCTCAGAAATGGCTCACCTCCCACGTCATAACACCACCGCTCCAGCCCATACTCTGTGCCTGCTGCACGCATCCAGCTAAGATGGTCGTGTCCATGTAACCATTGGACGCGTCAGCAGTGTTGGCTGGTTTGCCTATGATCAGCTTATTTAACGCGACGCCTCCGTTCGTGTTGATCTGGAAAAGCGCCGAGTTTGGCCAGGACGTGCTGGACTGTGTCAGCAAACCTGCACAAGTCGTATATTCCGACGTTCCCTATAATCTTTCCGTTAGTGATATAGCATTGCTTATAAATGTCCGGATGTACCTGATTGTAAAACTGAACATTGTACCAGTCGATCAGAGAGCCGACATTGTTGTTGACGGTGACGTAAGCTCCTGAAGAGTACTTGGCAGTACCACAGAACCACGGCGCGACAGCTATTCATCCCTTAACAGAGCGCAATAAGTAAAAACTCAGAGTACTTACGCGCGTGTGTAAGGAGATACTGGCCGGCGGGCAGCTGAGCCCTCAGGGCCTGGGTGAATGTCGTCAACCAGGCTTCCGCACTACCATCCTGGGCATTCATAGCGGTGAAGTCCTCATAGTCCACATCGATTCCTTAGTCACTGTTAGGAGTAGAAACCACCACAGGCTTGTTTACATACCATCGAGGTCATACTGCTGCACCCAGGCAGCAATCGTGTTCGCTGTGTCCGTGGGGTCGTCCCCGGAAGAAGTTGGGGTTTCGGTGGAGCCAAACGCAGACACCATCAACTTGATACCAGCAGCGGCATATTCAGACTTGATGGTACTGCGAGTGGTTGCATCCAATTCCTCCCAATTCTGCGCTTGATCAACAGCACCTGAGGCCGTCACGAAGGAGAGAATGAAGACATTGAAGCCCTTCATGGGATGTCACATGACGAGCAGGACACTAAGAAGACGGAATTGAACTCACGTAGATGTCTTGAACTGAAGGTGCAGCCCCTGTCACCCACTGGGAGATGACTTAGCTTAGTATACCGAGGGTAGATAAGCAAGATCAGGCCAGACCTTGTCCGAATAGGCAGCAAAGTAGGGAGGTCCGCTAAACTGACGCCTGTGAAGGGTCGAGTTCGAGGTAGCTCCGTACACCGGGATACCAAGGACAGGGAGGAGGACCGTGTTTAGGAGCAAAGTACTGGCAATGAAGGTGGACAACATCGTGGTAAGCGAGCGTGAAGGCTGAGGGGGATACAGAGGTATCTGGGGTCGCTTGGCCTTCCAGCAGCGCAGAATCGGGGCATTATGTACCATTGTACCCATTCTTCGAGGACCGGGTATGGATCACAAGGGGTGATTGGAGCGGAAGGACATCGCACGATGATAGGAAATGCTGGCCGCTAGATGGGTTCATATGATCAAACATATGCTGTTAAACAATTGTTGTCGAGCTGCTGGTCGGCGGCATTGGAGAAGGACGATTTGACCGATAGGAGAAATTCCAATCCGATTACGATGGTCCATCCCCTTAACGGGTCGCGTGTTGCGTCTTGCACTACGAAGTCGCCCGGATATAGTGGCAACCATACGAGGCGAGTGCTCAAAAGCACCCCCAAACGTTTTCAAAGCATGGGCGCTTCACCAAGGAACGTTCTTTGATACCAACGGGCCGAACAAAGCGCGAGCGTTATGCGGCAGGCAAAGTCGTTTCTTCCACAGAGAACGGCGAGTGTAACATGCGAATCGACGGTGTCGCGTGCTTGCACGTCCTCCACAGAGTGGAATTGCTGATCGTAAGATCAAGACAAATGTTTCAGTGCGCAGCGACAGCGAGCAGCTGGATATTGGCAGTGCCGCCAAAGGCTCCCTAACAGCACCCAGCACCTCGATGCCACGTGAATCCAGCCATGCTGGATAGCGACAGAAGATGACGGTAATCTTCTTCGTAGAACATGAAGGTCAAGAACCACTTGACAGAGATAAGAGAAGGGTGCAGAGCGTCGTCGAAGAAGAAAGGGGCGATACAGGGGCGGCTAAAGTGCTTGCTACGGCAGGTCGGTTATGTGCAGATTAGCGTCGACGACTGGTGTGCACTACCTATAGATCGCATGCCTCGTGAATCATGTCAGGCGTAGAAAGGAATACAGTTCATCCAGAAACAGAGTCCGTTTCGGAAAGCAACATCCAGAGCGCTCCTAAAGAGGGAGGAGAAGAGGAAGGCCTCGGGGTCACGTGCGCCAGGGGTCGACCGTTATGGTGTCTGGCCGGTAGCCTCTTCCAGTTCATCTCGGTTTGGTACGTAATTCTGACCGTAGTGAAGGCATATCAATTGATGCATACAGATCGAATTCATTCCTATTGAGCATTATGCACAGCAAAGGGTTCGCGACCCAAAAGAAACTCTTGCTGCCTGCAGTCTATTTCTGGGGCAGGGAACAGCAAGGAGCGCGTTGCTTTTCGTTCGGTGAACAGAAGATGGAATTACCCCTTACGACGTAGACGCGCGTCCTCTATGTGTACCTCTCTTGACACCATGAGCCACATAGGAGTATTCTGACAAAGAAAGAATGTCAACGCGTGCGGACCATGATGAGGGGGTCAGGTGCCTTGGATACGCGAGGAAAGCACGAAACGCGTCGCGGTTCTTTCTATCATCCTGTCGACCACTGGTACGTTGTCTAATCTCCTTTACGACTGGCCCATCTGGCTCATTCCCTCTCGAATACACTTCTTCCTGTCCAGGGGCTTGCAAATGCTGTTCTATTTCTGTCCCTAAAGGAAAGGTAAGTTCTCGACCTATGCCCAAGTTTGTACACCCTTCCATCCAGTGGAACACGGCCGAATCTTCCCACCGAGAGGGATAACTCAGGAACATGCGCACGGAAGATTATCGACTGAATTCATCTCACCATTGTTCACAGACGCTCTGAACCGAGGTGCACAAAACGATCACACCCGGTCCCGGTTGTCGCATCCCCTGTCAAGAGAGAGGTTCAACCTGTTCTCGTTTGGTCATACCAGCCGAGTTCTCCTTTCTCTTACTACCTATCAATGCCTGCTCGCTCGTCTCCCTCGAGAATTATCGCTGCATCTCATCGGAGCATCCCCGCCTCATATCATCAGCATTCCTCACTGCCAATTTCGATTCCGCGCTATCGTCTTCCAACACGCTCCCCAGCAGGCTGCACTGCGAGGGGAGGTCTCCTGCAGCCAGTCTTTGCGAAATTGGAGGAAAAAGCGCATATATGTGCAGATTTGAAACCCGAGCACCTTTCCGTCTCGTACACGGATTGCTTGATCCTGCCAACTTTGCGTCGAGCCGCCATGTTCCGAGCTCGCCCTAGTGCTGTTGATCTAACAAGAGCTAAGCGCGCTCGTGAACCAGATGATGAACTGCCTCCAGCAAAACGTCGTGCTTCTGCCTCAGGCGTGCCGGCAATAGAGACTGCCAGTTTAACATCTGGAACCTCATCATCATCAGCCGGCATATCGGCGCGGTTATTACCGTTCATGCGGGGCGTTATATATCCTGGTACCGACAGATTCCCTTTCCAAGCAGGATCACCCGCGGATGTTCTTGTTCTTTGACCGATCCTCAGAGCAGAATCTGATATACGATCTCGTGAAGTGGTTGGAAGAAAGGATTTCTGAAGATTATGATGAGCAAGATGAATGAATTGACTTTGATGCATTAGGTTATTTCGAAGACTGGATGGATGAAGATGCCTATATGTCTGATCAGATGGACTATTATTACGATGAAGACGTGACTCGGCAATATCTCGATCTGGATGATTATGTTGAGATGGAGGAATTAGAGATGTACGAAAACGGGGGAGAAGAAGAGAATGTCGAAGCAGACGAGAATGCTGAAGCAGATGAGAACATTGATATCGACGAGTATGGCGACATTGACGAAG
Source organism: Dacryopinax primogenitus (assembly GCF_000292625.1). Lineage (NCBI taxonomy): Eukaryota > Fungi > Basidiomycota > Dacrymycetes > Dacrymycetales > Dacrymycetaceae > Dacryopinax > Dacryopinax primogenitus. The sequence continues at coordinate 686,213 of NW_024467209.1, read as the reverse complement.
ACAGCTTAGAAGGTCAGTACATCATGCTGGCTAAACCTGTTGATGCTGCTGACGATATCGATACAGAAGAGATCGATGGAACTGATGAGTATGTGCGGGAGCATGAGAATCTTCGCTCCATCAAATGGCTTCTCCGTCTTGACTATGCTGAGATCAGCAACCTTCGCTCGAGAGAGATGTTGTTGCAACTCTTACGTGAACTGAGAGACGCTCTGAGGGAAGTAGAGTGATCACGATTCCTTCGCTTGACACGTCGCTATAGGTTTATTCTTGCTCCTCGCCTGTTTAGTTTAGCTCATTGCTCGGAAGCCTGTTGCTCCCTTCATTCCCCGGTGTTGTTTTGACTGCGCATCCGTCGAAGTTCGTTATCTATAATCAGCACGAGCCTCTTGACCGTTGGGCTTGTGATAGACGTATGAGGCAAAAATCAGGAAGGAAGATGGAAGAAGAGAGTCACAAATGTTCTTATTTACAAAAATCGTCTACTTCAAGGAACGTGAAGAACCAGCTTATTATTCAATAACCAAGTCAGCGTTGCGCTTTGCCTCCGCCAGGCTTTCTACCACTGTACAGTTGTGGAAGTTGACGGATCGCCCCTTGATCACTGTCCCTCTCCCATGTTTTTCACTCCGGTATCTCAACTGTAAAGTTCGGTCTGGCGGAGTTGACAACAACAACAACAACAACAATCAGTCGCATATCAGAACGATTGCGAGACATCAACTGGAAGCTGGAGGTTCTGAGCTCAGGATCCACTCGAGGCATCAGCCATGGACGTAAAGTTCGAGCCTCTACTAGATCCTGACTTCCTTTCACGAGTGACCAAAATCGAAACGATCGAGACAGGATCTTCAGCACTTTTCTCCATGGCTTCGGCAGACGAAACAACCACTAGTGGTATGTCTCTGACTGAGTCTGGAGCTGGAGCATCTGATTCGGGCAGCTGTCAGGCGCCATCTGAACTAGTTGCTGACCACTCAGTTGCGCCGGCTCATCTTGACTCTATCGATACACCCTTGCCTGTTATAACTACTCCTCCACGATCTCAGACGATGGCGACATCACCTTTGCGTCCTACTCCCTCTCGGGGACTAAGGAATGATCTGATGGACAACGTCTATGATCAAGTACAACTAGAACAGGCGATCTGGGCTAGACCCGCAGATCCAAGCTATATGCCTGTGACGCATCATGTGATTGAGACAAACATACGAACTGAACCAAAGTTGTCTATTCGAGCAGCTGCGAGTTCTAATGTTCACAATCCATCCAAAGCGACCATGTCCATGCTTTCCTCAGAACACTCTCATTTGACGGAACCAGTCCTATCTGCCTTTCTGCATGCCAGGACTGCAGCATCCTATAAGAACTTCGCAGAACGGCATTTTGTCACTCTAATGGAGCTCGAGAGCCAGTCACGAAGGCTATTGACAGGTGCCTGGAACAGAATAGGATTTTCATCATCAAAATACATCAGGTCGCTCGCTGCTTCCTGGCTGATGACAGTTGCACCACTACTCGACATGGCGGATACCATCCGTCAGATGAAGATGGATACTGCACTTCTGAAATTGGAGCTTAGTGCCAGGATAACTGGAAAAGAGCCCCCATGGCAAGATGCAGCAAAATTCGAAGTATTGCGCGAAGTTCGGTATGAGATAGGCTTCTGTCACAGGATGTTATTGATACCCTATGTAATAGACCCTTCCCTTTGCAAACAAGGAAGCCAACCTATGTGACGAATGATGACATTTCATCTCAAAGCAAGGTGCTGCAAGAAAAGTGCATTTGTTTTTGGCACCACATGGGGACAGTACGTCACTTGTCAGATCGAACAACGTATGAGTGACAACTTCCATTGAAGGATAGCCAAGGTGACGTCTGACCTAATAGAGAATTTCTTTCACTTGTAAAGAAGCCGGACAGCATGCCTGGAGATGATCTTTGTTCAGATGTCGAAGTACTCAGTGCACAGTCTGAGGAGATTTATGCCATATGGGATGGGATGAAAATCGCAGCAACACAGCTAGAATATTTGATGAATCGGCAGGAAGCTCAGCATTGCTTTGAACTTCTATCGGAGCATAGCGTGCACCACCGGCCTCATGCATCGACAACAGACAATGCCCGCAAGGAGGACGATCCACTCAATACAGTTCCTACAACACCTGGTCCGGTAGAGAACGAGAAAACCTCGTCGAGGCACGCACCCGATGTGCAAAAAGGGGGACAGGATCAGGGAGGGACAAGCACGACGTACGCTTCAAACACTTGAACAGCGTGTGTCAGTACTGATCATTCGACAGGGGATAAGAGGAGTCCTCCGGAATCAACATAGCGCCGATCAGAGATGACAACAGCCTTGTTCCCGAGAAGTCAAGCACAAGGAAGCGCGCTCGAGAGGATGATACACCGAGTTTGCCTGCTGCGAAACGCACGCTTCAAGAGGCTGGTGTGTGTCCAGTAGGGCAACCAACACACCAGGACCAGTGTACGTCATGACTTCCAAGGATGGATTGCAGAAGTATGATATCGCTCACTACTTGCAGCAGCTCTGTCCCTTTGCCCAGACCTGAAGAAGGAGCACCACAGCAAGAGCGCCAGCTGGAAAATGAAGTGAAGAGACCGGGTTCCAAATGCTCTTTGACTCAAGAGCGGATCAGACGTCTTAGACAGCCCCGCCGGGGTACCGGCCGCAGCTGAGCTTGTCATATATGGGAGAAGAAGTTGGTACATCTGTGAATGAGGACGCATGGATTACATAATTCTCACTGTGTACCTCGATATCCTTACGCCCCAAGAAGGTAGTAGTATAGCAGTATGTTAGGATGCATGTTTTTCTTCCCCAACTACTGTGAGCCAGATTTAGTGAAGTATGTGCTCCAGGCAGACACTGTTCTGTTGGCTATAAGAACGCTTGTTCTTAGTTGAAAAGTCATGTTCTTTTATTTGATAGTTCTCCTGAGCTTTGGGTAAGAAAATAGCTCCTAGATTCGTGTTGTTATAGATGTCAACAGCGTGAAACGCCAAGCACGTCCCCTCCGGCGCTCGCCTAAAAGGCACTTCTGCTCACGTAATCCTGCCCTAGCCAGGCCCGGTTGCGTCCCTTAAGACCTAAAATTTTCTCCGGCGGGAAGTGGGGATTACGTAATCTGGCGTAATCGGGTCGGGGATGTTCGTTCGAGATGCAGGAAATTGTTGATTGTGGGAATTTGTTTACTGTAGCATGGGTAGCGGTGGTAGCGGTAGTAATAGGGCAGTGAAGGTTGGTTCGGGCATAACTCATGGATGTGGGAAGGCATGAGTGATATTGGGTTAGACGTGGATGGCGGGCGATCGGCGCGGTTTGCCCGGAAAGGGTCAGGGGATGATCAGGCTGATCAGATGCCTGGAAGCATCGGAATGCCGATTCCGCGTGAGAGCGGGTGAGTAGTCGCCGCAGTCGGTGTTCAACATGCAGAACACGAGTGTATTAATATTTATTATGCGTTCACAAGGCTGGACTACGGTGCTGCGGAATGCACTGTTGATGATGATGAGTGCTATTCTGATAACGCTGTGTGATGTAGTGAAGAAGCGAGATGGGGGGTGATGTAAGAGGAATGACATACGCGCCCGTGGGTTCGGATGGTCCGATGAGACTGACGCCAAGCCGACGCTGTCCGAGGTGAGTGCACTGCCACTTAGTCTGCTGTTGAAAGGCGCCCGCTGTAAATGGATGATGACGGAGGGGATGAGGCTAGTGAGGTCAGCGGCAGCATATTCTCCCCTTTAACACTAGCACATGCTTACATCATCCATCCATCTCTCTCACACAGCCTGACACATAATTCCAGCCAGCTCACTCCCACAAACATCCTCGGCCGTCAATCGTCCGTAATCGGCACTTTCACCTCTTCTCCACCTTTCTCTTTCTTACCATCATCTCCTAACAAACATCACCGTCGCGCGAGCGACAAGGTGTGCCCCCCTCGTCGTCGGCAACCACCATACCCTTCTTCCCCTATCATGGCCTACACAAAGTCATCCAAGCGCCCTCCTAAACACAACAAGGCGAACCAAAAACCCTCATTCTGGTCTAGGCTGAGCAGCATCTCCGCAGAACACCTTATCGAAAGGCTGTTCGAGGCCAAACCCCGCCCTTCTGGACCACGGACTGTCTACTTGAACGAGAACTTGCCCCAGGAGTGCTATGACTCTAAACATAAGGGCAGAGTACGCCACGACTGTATCTACAACACCAACCAGGTCGTCACGAGCAAGTACACAGTGATCACCTTCGTACCCCGGAACCTGTTAGAACAGTTTAGGCGTGTAGCTAACCTGTAAGTCGAGCGTGTATAGTATACAGGCAGAGAGGCTGACCCCTTGCCCAGGTTCTTCCTCGGCATCGACGTCCTTCAGTTCTTCCCAAAGTTCGCTACCATCTCCCCAGGCCTCGTCATTCTCCCCCTCATCGTCGTACTGGCTATCACGGGCGCCAAAGCCGGATATGAAGATCTCAAGCGGCACCAGTCTGACCGGAAGGGGAACCAGTCCCCAACACATGTCCTCACAGGGGGAGGGTACGTCAACCCGAACCAGATGGGCCGCAAGGCGCGCACGTACTCTATCCCCCTTCCGTGGAAGAAGAAGAAGGTGATCGATGAGGAGAAGATTGCTGAGGACGAGAAGGAGCTGAGGAGGGTTATGAGCGAGCGGTCGGAGCATCCGGAGCGGGAGATCGAGATGCGTGAGAGGGACGTGAAGGTGGGCGTCGTGAGGACTTCCAGCAGCGCTGCGGGCGGATCACGCCCACATGCGGATAGCACGGGGTCAACAACCCTCCGCGCAAGTGGAGACGAGTTCCAGCCAATGGACGTAGATCAAGATGCGCTCAGCACTGCTTCCCGCAACACCCCACACTTTGGCCGTACGGTATGGGAAGACATCGCCGTCGGCTCCTTTATCAAGATCTACAACAACGAGAGCGTCCCTGCGGATATTGTCATCTGCGCCACCTCCGAACCCGAGAACGTCGCTTTTGTAGAAACGAAGAACCTGGACGGGGAGACGAATTTGAAATCCCGGCGTTCGGTCGAAGGGCTGACGCATCTTCGCACGGCACACGAGTGCGCTCTGGCCCAGTTCCGTATCGAGGCCGAGGCACCGCATGTCGATATGTACAAGCTCAACGCTGCTGTGGTCATGTACGGCGAAGACGGGAGCATGAAGCACCCTGTTGACGCGCAGATGTGCCTTCTCCGAGGTACAGTGCTCCGGAACACAGAGTGGGTGATCGGTGTCGTCCTTTACACAGGTTTTGACACGAAGATCATGCTCAACTCCGGTGGGACGCCCAGCAAACGGTCCAAAGTCGAGCGCCAGATGAACCCACAAGTCATCGTCAACCTCGCCCTGCTCGCCATTATCAGCGTCGTCTGTGCCATAGCAGACAGCGCGATCGAGAAGCAAAAACAGCCTATGGGCGCTTACTGGCTCTATGACGACAACCGCTCCGGAGATAATCCGAGTATCAACGGCCTGATCACTTTCTTCCAAGCGCTCATCACGTTCCAGAACGTGATCCCCATTTCTCTCTATCTGTCGATCGAGTTCGTATGGACCTGCCAGGCGGCGTTCATCTACTTCGATAAGGAGATTTGGTACGATAAGACGGATACGGCGACGTTGGCTAGGAGCTGGAACTTGTCCGACGATCTGGGGCAGATCCAGTATGTCATGAGTGACAAAACGGGTACATTGACTCAGGTACGCCTAGCTTATTCCTGTAATGATAGGCTGTGCTAATACGGGTGTATCGGTAGAACAAGATGGTCTTCCGCCAATGTTCGATCGGGGGAAAGATGTACAAAGGCGAACCGGACGAGACGGACGAAGACAGGCGGGCAAAAGCTAAAGCTACGTCTCTGGAAACCTCTTCCCAGTCCTCATCCGACCAGAGCGCGACCAAGCTGCTCCCTGAACCTGCGCACAGGTTCGTCGACCCCGAGCTCGAAACGGACTTGCGCCATTCTGGGCAGAACGCGCATGTGCAGAACCTTGTTGGGTTCTTTGACGTCCTAGGACTGTGTCATACCGTTCTGGCGGGGGAAGACGAGCATGGGAAGCTGCAGTATAAAGCTCAGAGTCCGGACGAGGCTGCGCTCGTACAGGCCGCAGCGGACGTAGGGTTCGTCTTCCGGGGAAGGGACAAGGAGATCCTGCGGTTGCAAACGCCGTTCTCTCACGAACTGGAACAGTACGAACTGCTGAACGTACTCGAGTTTACCTCGGCTAGGAAACGCATGAGCGTCGTCATACGCCGTGTGGACGGGGAAGATCATCGGCTTCTCCTTCTCTCCAAAGGCGCGGATAACGTCATCTTCGAGCGGCTCGCTCCTGGCCAGACAGATATCCGGAGCAAGACGGACGAGCATCTGCAGTTCTTTGCCGGCCTTGGCTTGCGCACATTGTGTCTCGCCTACCGGGTACTAGACGAGAACGAATACGACGCCTGGAGCAGGGAGTATCATGAAGCTGAGACGGCCCTCGAGGACAGGGACGACAAGCTCGAGGAAGCGTGTTCCAAGCTCGAGCAGAAGATGCGTCTCTTGGGAGCGACGGCGATCGAGGATAAGCTGCAGGACGGTGTGCCGGAAGCGATTGCGGACCTTAAGCGCGCTGGGATCAAGGTTTGGGTCGCGACGGGCGACAAGCTCGAGACGGCTATCTCTATTGGCTACTCGACGAACCTGCTTGCCAAGGACGCGAATCTGGTCATCGTCCGAGGTACGGGCGGGGATTCGGATCGAACGCCAGTGTATGATCAGCTGCGGGGTGCGGCGGCGACCTTCTTCTCTGAAGAGAGGATTGAGGAGAAGCATCCGGAGGTCCTGTCACCCGACGACTACGAAGTCCAGATGCACGGACGGCCAACATTCCTTCGCCGGCTATCGTCTCACCATACCGAGCCGCGGTCTCCTGTGGCCAGAGGGAGCTTTGACGGCACTCGTCTGCGGAGGTTCAACACTGGCGTTTCTTCCCTCGTTGGGCCGGACAACGGCCACAAGCCTGGAGGATACAGCTTGGTCATCGACGGTGCCGGCTTGGCAGAAGCGCTCGCGGAGAACTGGAGTAAGGCACTGCTCATGCAGGTCTCGACTCGCTGTGAAGCTGTCGTATGCTGCCGTGTGTCACCTAAGCAGAAAGCGCAGATCGTCCACCTTGTCAAGGATGGCCTGGGTGCTATGTGCCTGGCTATCGGCGACGGCGCAAACGACGTGAGCATGATCCAAGCTGCTGATGTAGGGGTTGGGATCAGCGGTGAAGAGGGCCTGCAAGCTGTAAACTCGTCGGATTACGCTATCGCTCAATTCCGCTTCCTCACCCGGTTACTCTTCGTACATGGTCATTGGTCCTACATTCGGAATTCAAACATGTGAGTTCATTGCCACTCAGGAAACTTCTTGCTCATTGATGGCTAGGATTTTGAACTTCTTTTACAAGAACATTGTCGCTATCGGTGTGCTCTTCTGGTTCCAGATTTACTGCGCTTGGAGTACCACATAGTATGCCTCACTCCAATTGTTCTTCTCACAATTCTGACAACATCGCAGCGTGTTTGAATATACCTATCTTCTGTTCTGGAACGTCTTCTGGTCTCTCTGCCCCGTCATTGCTATTGGTATCTTCGACCGCAACATCGACGGTGACATCCTCGTCGCGCTACCAGAACTCTATCGGTACGGGCGTGAAGGCCGCTGGTTTGGCACTTGGCGATTTACGATATACATGCTCGAAGCTGGATACCAGTCTGTCGTCATCTTCTTTTTCATCCTGTACGCCTATGCCACCACGTCCGCCCGTTCGGATGGCTGGGATGTGGATATGTACGAGTTCTCCACCGTACGTTGCACGTCGTTGTCCTTGCCGAATGTGTCACTGATGATTTCCAGACCATGGTCATATCCTGCGTCATGGCCGTCAATTTGTATAACGGGATCAACACGTACGCGTGGTCGGGCTGGGTTTGGTTCGCCGTAATCATCGGCCCCATCCTGTGCTGGTTATACACGATCGTATACAACGCCATACCGCCTAGCAGCTTCTTCACGTTCGTGTATGGGAACAACTACTTTCTGTTCCCGTCAGCATACTACTGGTTCGGCCTCTTCCAGACGCTATTCCTGGCTCTACTCCCCCGATATGTGTGGAAGACTATCAACGAATCATACCTACCTGACGATATTGACGTATTACGTCAAATCAGAGCATTCTATCCAAATATAGACGTAAAGAGCGATCCCGGCCTAGGCGGTCGGTTCAAGGCCGAGACCCTGCCCGAAAAGGAAGAATTGGAGCCGCACCCCGAACCAGAGAATATATACGCAGAACCAGAACACGCGACCGATCTACTGCGGCGCTCAATCGACTCCAGTGCAGCACCTGAAACTCCACGACATAACTACCCGCCCACGTCCGATTCCATCTACCGTCAACGCCAGGCCACAGGTAGCCGCACGGAAATGTCAACCGGTCGTCGAGGGACAGGACCTGGTGGAGGATTTGACTTCTCGCAGGAGGAAGGAGGCTTTGCTATTCAGCGGATGCAGAGTCATCTGTCGGAGATGTCCGAACGACGAAGGCGTGAGAGGGGGTCTCTCGCTTCTCGTTTGCTGCATAGTACAACTCCGAGGCGAGACCGCTCCGGAAGCGGTGGAAGCGTTGGTCTCTTCCCATCTCTCAGGAGGTCAACACGAAGGAGAAGGGAAATTCCGTCACAACAAGAGCCTCCAGTACCATCCCCGCCGGAGCCCGCACACCGGCCAACATAATAATACAAGATTCTTCTCAGTGTTGTAACCTCATACCTTTCACGACTTTTCACGATATTTCCAGGGTTTTCCCTGATATTCATATTAACTGTATCTATCGATCACAGTAGGGTGTACAACCACATGCAATCTACGGTTCACATTTTGATACTCAGTGTTTAATCACTGATGTCGGGTTGAGATCCGAAAATGAAACCCAGATGGGCACACGACTGAAACGCGTCATGAGAAGCACCCGTCACGTGACCTCCCGCGACTATCCGTGAAGCACCGGATGCCCCTTCCCCTGTGTCTACACCGCACGACTTATATTTTGTTATTGATCCTTGCCTAATCGCTTCACTCCACTGAATAGCTTTGGCATGCTTTTGCGATGACCTTCTCATCCGCTCAGGAGACCAGTGCTCATGATATACCCGTTTCTCGTCGCAGCCCCGTGTGAGGTGATACATTCCCGAAAGGAGTCGCAGCCTGCCAGACTACTTATGCCCGGGGCATCTGGGCTTCGCTCGCCAATCCGAATGCCTCTTTCTCTGCGCCTCTTTCTCCCCTTACTCTAGTGCACCAAAGTCCACTAATATTAAGGCTCGAATACCTTTCCCTCTCTGTCTTCTTCTCTCCATGGCTGTTATTCATGACTTGCACGCAAACCTCAAGCGCAAACCCTCAGAGCTGGCGCTCGAGCGACGAGCAATACCACGGGCGACGGCGTTTGCAACACCCGATGGCGCTCAAGTCCTGGAAGTCCGCGCAGGCCCTTCCACTTCTTCTTCCCATCATCTCGCAATTACCCCCGGAGCATCCCCAGCATCCCCAGCACCTACCCCTAATGCCTCAAGTGGCACAGGAAGCTCTTCAAGAGGAACACCGGTGTTTGTTCCGGTCTTGGCGACCGTTTTCTCCGTCCTTGGTGTTTTGCTCTTCGGCTTCCTCCTCTTCCTCCTCTGCAGGCGACGCAAGAAGACAACGAGCGCAACAAAAGTAGAAGCACAGAAACGCGAGAAATGGGGAGCAAGATGGAGACAGCGAGGGCAAGACTCTAGCGATGCAGGTTCTCCGCCTTTCATGGGATACATGGGCCCTGCGTCTAGTGACAGGACTAGCTCGCCGTCCTTCCTCAGCCCGAACACTGGTGCCCAGCTGGTTAATGCACCCACTTCCCCATCCGGTTGGGGACCCTTCCACATCACACCTTATCGCATTTCCTTCGCTGTGCGAATGCCTTTGAAGTCCCAGCCCTCCAAACAGAAACAAGCGGCGATAGTCGGTCCTAAGGATCTTGTTCTCCCATCCAAGCCATCACGCTTTTATGACAGGCGTTCGCCTCCAGGAGGCAGCCAAGTATCTATCTTCACTCGACCATCTTATCGCTCACGCCGAACCGAAGGTACTCCTCCCCCATCATACAATTCTCGTGGCACGTCAGGACGCACTCTCGCAACACTGGCAACAAATGGCTCGCGCTCCACTTCCGGACGCACCCCCCCTTCTCTTCCGCCCGTCGTAACGGGTCCCGCACTCAACCTCATTCCTCCTGCCCCCCAAAGTGGAGAAGAACTCAGCCCTTACCAGCCCATTCCCTCCGCCGTTCTGACTCCCTTCGACCAAGTTGTCATATTCCCTACCACCAACTTGCCTTTGCCTCGCAAGATGGTTGTCGTCAGCACCTTTACTCCCGCACTATCCGACGAGATGAGCATCCAAGTTGGGCAGATCCTAAAGCTGGTGGAGGAGTACGATGACGGCTGGTGTCTCGTTGAGCGGAAAGCCGTGAACGGCCAAAAGGCGGAGCAGGGTGCAGTGCCCCGCTTCTGCTTGGACGAGATCCACCCAGACGAGCCGGGAACTGGTTCGTTTAGCGTGAGGAGCATGGCCACTCCCCTGTCTACGGGCCCGACGAAGAGCCCGCGAAGGAAGGGCTCGCTTAGGCGGAGGATGAGATACTCTCAGATCTGAATAATGTTCCTCGCTGATGTGTGCATTCCTGTATCCATGTGCCTTTACGTTTGCTCCATGTCTCACTGTATTACTACGGCAAGGGTCGACTGACTCATACAAACAAAGATGATATACCAGTCAATGAACGAGTCCCGTTCAAGTCAGAGCATGGAGAACGGTGATGATTCCGGGCAATACATTATAACCCGAAACATGATGCGACGACCGTACAAACCTATTTGTGAGAGCCTTGCGCCTCCCCTAGGATATATACACATGATACTCAATCCTCCGGCCACATCGCCTTCTTGTTAAACTTCGCCTGATCGCGCAGCCACCGTCTATAATCATGCAGTGACCCGATTTTCTCACCATAATAGTCGGGCACGGGGTTCATCGCACTCTGCCTGCTGGGATCCACCTGATCAAACACATGTCAGTCCATGGCAATGATATGAAATGAACGGGCGCACCCGGTGCTTCACAATGCGTGCATGAAACTCCTTGTCCTTCAACTCGATAGCGGACATCATTCGTCGGTGTGTTGTTCGCCAGAGTGTACCGCCCAGAGTGGGTCCAATCAAATACCCTAGACCTAATCGCATGAGGTTGTATCAGCACTCCAAACACGTCTCACGCGACAAGAGATACACACCCATACACCCCATCGTCGCAGCGGCGTACACCCACATGGGCTCAATCCCAAATATCGGTTGAGCTGCGTCAGCTTCCAGCGACCCAAAGTATGCAACTCCAGCTCCAAGACCGACGAATGTCATGGGAATGGTTGAGGTGAGTTCCCAGCGCCGCTTTGCCCGCCGAATGGAGAGAAACTCGGCCCAGGTCAAATTAGGCGGTGCTGTCGATGACGATGTCGAGGCAGATCGCATTGTTGGACGTCGAAGAGTCTGCGCGTGTCGGACCAAATGGAGTGATGGACGTTGTATGCTCTGTACTATTGAGGAAGACACTGTTCGAAGAGAGACGGACATGATGAAGCCGACGTTGGTGAGTGAAGGCTCAGAAGGGTGCTCACATGAAATTCGCGTCAGGATCTTCCCACGGAACCTAATCAGCCTTCTCTCCTTGTTTAACCTCCCTCGTACCTCGCTAGCTCCCATTCGTGCTTCTTCTGTACACTCCCTGAGGAATGATGCCCATAATCACGAGGACTAGTTCTGTGTCTGAAGTGATTCTGAGCGGCTGGCCACGTATCAAGTCTCTGGAAGTGCATGTCGGAGCTAGAGCTGTAGCGGGTGTTTACTGTGGACGATCATGATGGGCACTGAGACCGGCCCGTATGCACTATCATTTGTTCGCAACAAACTATACCATCGTCATGATACAATACTATGCAACAGCATGATGCGGTGCCAATGCAAGAGCATGATGCGGTGCCATTGCAAGAGGAGGATGCGGTGCCGTTGCAAGAGGAGGATGCAGTGCCAATGCAAGAGGATTTTGCCGTACCAACCCGGAGCGCTGCAGGTTCTCGAAGTCCTGGTGCATCTTCTTCGATTTTTCAGAGAGGGGCCCAACTATCGATCTACCTTCACCGGCCTCAAATGCAGATTCCTTTTTGTGGACAGCCTCGGCTTTGGCCCCACGAAAGTCATGTTTCCGCTTCGGGTCCCCCAAAATCTCAGCGGTCTTGAGCTCTTGGTCGTGAAAGGCTTCGAGCTTCTGGTACGACTTTCCCGCCTCGAGATAATTTCCCTCCCTGAGATCTTGTTCCGCCATCTGATGAAGATGCTCATGGTACCACGTCTTTTCATATTACTTGGGTTCACGCATGCCCTTCTCGAGCATGCTAGCAGTTTGTGAGACATTACTATTGCACAAGATGAAACGAACACTCACTAGCTTTGAAACTTGGATCGAGTATTCGGGGGTTTCGGGGGTTTATGCAGGCCCACCTTGACTGCGCTAACAGTTTGTGAGGCATTACTATTACACAAGATGAAACGAACACTCACAGATAATGGAATATGGAGGGTTTATTCGGGGGTTTATTCGGGGAGGGATTATCCGGGGGATTATCTGGGGGATTATTCGGGGAGGGATTATCCGGGGGATTATCTGGGGGATTATTCGGGGAGGGAGTATCCGGGGGATTATCTGGGGGATTATTCGGGGAGGGAGTATCCGAGGGTTTATTCAGGGTTTATACAGGCCCACCTTGTCCCCGCTAACAGTTTGTGAGGGATTACTATTGCACAAGATGAAACGAACACTCACAAATGATGGAATTTGGAGGGAGTATCCGGGGGCTTGTTACTAATAGGTGCTCCACCTTGCCTGTGTTGGATGAGAAGGTGAGAAGAGGTGCATATGGTTGGGGGAAAGTGATACGGACATGGGCGGATCATGCCCCACCTCCGCTACATCGGACAGCGCTACATCGGACTGGGACGCATCATCCCCTCCATACACCCCATTTCCACTTCGTGCTTCCAGGGACGGGACAGGATATGCCAAAACAATGGTTGCAGCAACAAGTAAAGCGAAAAGAACTGTCTTGGTGAAGATCATGGTGAGAGAACAACAAGTACGATAAGAAAATGTGGGTGACCAGCACCTTTCGTTGATCCAAAGAATGTAGGGGAGGAAGATGATTGAGACCAGCTGCCGTTTCTGTTGACTACAGTGGCAGCATAAAGTTACGCACACGGATACAGCATGGATAGGGGACTCGGTGTGCAATACTTTGTGCCGCCAGTGTAGCTTCAGCAGCATTTGTGCTATATAAGGCAGCAGGATGAACCCGCCTGAATGTTTGACAGCATGTTTCGTCCCTAGTATTCATACAAGGCTGCTGACATATGGGGCCGACTGGTTCAGCCGGTGATCGCCGACCACCATAACGTCGGCCACGGTGGTAATATTAATGTGACAAACTGAACAAATTGAATTGGTGGGTGATGGTCGTTTTTAATCGTCGATGAGGTCGTTACCCAGTCCATGTCCTCTTGCGCGTATGAGGTGATGCGGAACTTTTTCACAATTTACATGACGAGTAAGATTAAAATGTCCTTGAATCTGAGGAGGGGGAGCAACAGAAATCCTCGAGGACCCCACAATCCAGCGTATCCAGCCCTCATCGCGCGTCTCACAGCATCATGGGTCTCGCAACTAACCCCCCCAGACCACTGCGTATCACATGATATGTTGTGATGCGCCGAGACCTAACACCTCGGTACTAGATATCATCAGGCGGTATCAGACGCAGCGAGGCAGACTTTGAATTATCGAGACCTCCAAACTTACAAGGAGTTGCTGCGAACGGAGGCTGAGCACCGCCGCATGACACTCTGACTGCCTTGTCAGGTGTTCCCGAGGAGGCCGCTGCCTTGCAGTTTCTCGCCAACAGTTCACTAGGGGGCGAGATCGATATCGTGGATCTCGATGCCATGGACATGGGACAGACGAGTGCCGACCCTTCGGTACCTAGTGCACCACTCGCATATGGAGAGGACGAATGGGAGCTCAAGGAGGACACCTTGAGCGGTATTCCAAGTGCCCATGCTAGCACGAGTGTGCGAGAGCTGTGGCAGGGCCGCCAGTATGCATATCCACCTTTGTATCCCTGTTCAAGAACTCACACATCTTGTTATAGACCTTCCACCAAAGGCACGAGGCATGCTCGAGGCCAAGGGCTGGATGCAGGGGTCCTTGCCAAGCATCGCGCATCCGGGGCGGGGGACATAGGTGACGTGAGCTCCGTCAATATCCACATATTGAAATTAATCGACGAGAATGTCTGGCAATGCATAGCTATCTCCGAACAGCAATACCATATCGATCACAAACCCATTGAACATCCCTAAATGCACCCTTCCCTTCCTCCTCCACGTCCTTTTTGAAGCCCTCGAAGTTGGCCTCTTGCACACTGGCAATCATGATTCCACCACTCCGCAAGAGGCTTGCATGAAGTTCAATATTGTCCGTGTTGTTTTTAATCCAATAGTACTACCATAGATCACCACTGTATTCACCTTCCAGACCAAGAGGCTCACCGTCAGCCAGCTAACGTCAAACGAACCAACCGCGAGGGTAGGATCAGATGCACGAAGACATGTAATCGTTTCGTACCCACTCCCAGGTCTTTTCAGGCGTCATGATCTGGGATGAATATTGTCATAACTTGCTTACAATCTTTGGAATATCCCATCCCAGCAGCACCACAAAGCAGACACGTCTGTGTCAGGCCACCATTCTGCGCACGGCGTTGCCCTAGAAGCGTCCTTCAGGTCCTATCGTTGGGGGAACACAAGCATCGGCTCACCAGTAAGGTACAATCCCTGGCATAATCAATCTACCGGGAGATCTTCCGAGATGTTCAATAACAATTTCGACTATGCCCCACGGCTTCCAGGTCCATGGCATCCCTAACTGGTTCCGACTGGATAGCGAGCTGAGGACGTGATTACGCCAACTATAAGGGGACTCACTATTCAGAACGCCAGAAATCTTCATCTGACTTCTTGTTCTGTGACAGTCCTTTGTTCATTTGCGACTCGAAGTATCGCTCCTGCAATGAGACTTGCATCCGGATACGTTTGACAACTGTCACCCGGTTGAGTTCAACGTGCGATTGTCCAGCTATGAGATACTCACGCTCTGACTGACGCATACGAGCAACATCGACCTCCCCACCCGCATCGAGCGCCGGTGCCGTCGAGAGCGGCACGTACCTGACTTGAAGCCCGTCTGAGACCTGCTCTAAGATTACAAGGGTGGCAGGTGCTTACTCGGCTGTTTTGCATTCCTCTCAGGAAGGATTGGTTTCACATCAGCCCTCGCAAGATACGGCAGAAAGGCGGCCGTCTCTGCCTCGGTCCTCGGATCAACCGGCTCCTCACCGTACAGCGCTGCGAAGATGTCTGTGCAAGATCAGGAAGAATGCTCCGAAGACCGTGGAAAAGTACTCTTACCCGTGATCTCATTCTCGTCACGGACTTCTTGCTCTTTTGGCGGCACGAAGAACCGCATCATCTGCTCCGTCCGCATCCTTACGCCATCAAACGTCGGGCGATACTCATCTTCTGGATCTGAGCAATCCCAAAGCAAATTCCACATTTCATCGGACAAGCCGCGCTTCAAGACTTTCTCACTAACCGGCCGTGTCAGCCTCGTATGCTGCTGTGCAACAAGCACAAAGAATGTGGCATCTGGAATTGTGTAGAACGGGACATCGCCGGTGAAGATCTCGTAGAGAAGCATCGCGTAGCTGTACACGTCGGTTGCTTTGACCAGCTTGCCCATCATCTGCTCAGGGGACATGAAGCGCAAGGTGCCAGGGCTTTGACCGCCGATGGAGCTGGGCGCTCGGGAGAGAGCATGCTGCTTGACTTTGGAAAGGCCGAAGTCACAGACCACTGCTTTGCAGGAATCGTCGATGAGGATATTAACCTTAATCTTGATCAGTTCCATTCCTGAGATGCTATTACAGACTGCGTACCCCTTTGAGATCACCGTGAATGATGTTCATGTGATGGAGGTATGTCATTCCCAGGGCAACTTCATGCATGAGCTTCACCCGATTGAAGGCAGGATTTCGTCTGAGATAGTTAATTGCATTCCCGTTCTCCAGGAGACGTGAAACGATGAACGGCGGACTCGAAGTTATACAAGCGCCGTAGAAAGGTAGAACGTGATCATGTCGAAGATGTTGCCAGATCTGCACTTCACGAAGTAACGCCTCTTGTGAAGTCTCTTTGGTCATGACCTTGACCGCCACGGACAAGCCGTTCCAGGTCCCGCGCTTCACGCT
This sequence comes from Dacryopinax primogenitus, assembly GCF_000292625.1. NCBI lineage: Eukaryota > Fungi > Basidiomycota > Dacrymycetes > Dacrymycetales > Dacrymycetaceae > Dacryopinax > Dacryopinax primogenitus. The sequence continues at coordinate 669,686 of NW_024467209.1, read as the reverse complement.
ACCGAAACCACCTTCGCCTAGAGGACTCTCGTCATCAATCTCTAAATCGTACGAACTGATAACCCATGGGGGTGGAGCGCCACCGAAAGAACGACCAGACACGCGCTGAAGAGTTGAAAGCGCGTGCTTTAATATCTTGGTCTGAATCGTGGAAGAGACGTGCTCTGAAATATTCTGGGGTGCCCTATGAGCGCTTGTTAGAATGGCCCCACTTGGCGCACCTTTTGCATCGCTAATATGGCTTCCATCATTTCGTTCTTGTTGATATGAAGAGCTTCCATCATTGCCGCGTCGTTTCCTTCCAGATCCTTCATCTTATTTTGCAAGTCTGACGCGTCGGCTTGGCGTGCAACCTCATATTCATTCTGGAAAGAACGTAGGGCGAACTGGCTAGAGATCTGTTCCCAGACAACATTGCGTCTAGTTATTGTTCGGATAGTGATAGAAATAAAAGACGCGCCTGGAAGCATTGTAGGCAATCTGTGAGCCGAACATGTGCATCTGCCAATGAGCGCTTAATATCGTCTTGCCGTAAGAGGACTTTGAGGAAGTTCATCTTGCTGATCTTCGTCAACATTTCACGTATATGGGAGAAGTGTCTAGCGACATCCGCTCATGAGTTATCTTCATAAGCTCTTGTCAAGTCTACTTACTGGTCTAGGGTATAGAAGTTTCGCTTCATGCTCTCTTCTTCTTTGACGCTGTCGTCCATCTTGGATAGCTCATCGCTGATCGCGCCGAGAACTCGTTCAGCGCGCTCTACGACGCTGCGACACTGTTCTCGGTTATCGCTGATTTGGGAATATGCATCATACATAGCCTTCACTATAGTTAGATATGGATGCAATGACGAGACGATATTGATTGTCGGTTGCAGGATATTGATGTTGATGGTGGACATTGTTGACGTTAACAGTCAATCTACAGAGGCACCGAACACCCTTCAGGAGACTTGCAGAAAGGAAAGAAACAGTGATCGTAGAACAGTAGATCCAAAGAACAAGGGCACGCTGTATTGGCACTTTGACACATTGTGCAGGTCATATTGTTGACCTGGAAGGGTATTTCGTTGCCATGGCAAGAAAAAATTTGGCGTATCGGCCGTAAGGGCATACGGAAGTTTTGGCGCCTATGTCCGATATTACGGAAGCGAATTTGAGGCGGATACTCTGCGCTCTTCCTGCCCAAGTCATCGATCGATACGACTCAGTTTCTCCCAGACACATCTGCAGGACAGTCTTTCCATCCGGCTCACGTCGTTTGGTCAGCGATGACTCCAGACAGTTGTCAGCCGCCGACCGAGTCCTTCGCTGCTGGGGTTATCATTCTTTCACCTCAGTCTCTGCCAGCGGATGTGCCCTATGATCACTGGCTCAGCCTGCCAGAACCCTTGCTGGACTTTGTCTTCGCGGCACTGGAGGAGCAGGATGTGCTAAATTCTATATTCGACCTCTGTTTGGCAGGCTTTGCAAGGGCATCCATTCGAGGTCGTCGGATTGAAACACCGATTGGAATTGTGTCAAGACTGTATATTAGACTATATCTTTTCCCTGTCTCACTGGAACAATCCAAGAACCTCCTGCACCATTATCATCTCCTCGATATGCGTGAACGGCCAAGAAAACTTAAACCTGCCGTCGCCATATCCTTGGCGCTGAGCTGGACCTCTCGCGACGCCATGGCATGGCAATGTCTTGGCTCCGGTCATTACGCTAAAGAAACTCTGTTCTTTGAGCAACATTCTGTAAGGCTTGTTTCGTATGGAATACATGCTCATGTGCTCATATATGCGCAGGATAATCGTTCTCTTTCGGAAGTTTTCCAAGACCTTCCTTCTCCCGTTCTTCCCTCCCCAAGACCTTTCAAGAACGAGTCAGATCGCCTGCTTTGTGAAGCCATGACGTGGTCCGCACCTCCAGGAATGAGAAGCATATTATTTCCCTACCAGAGACGCACTGTATGGAAGCTCCTCCAACAAGAACTTCAACCTGGCACCTGGGCTGACCCTCGCTATGTGCGCATAGAGTCCCTTGATGATGAGCGCCCATGGTACATCAGTGCGGACACTTGCGAGGTTCGTTCGGACACCGACGTAACCTATGACCGCGTCAAAGGTGGTATCCTATGCGAGGAAATGGGTAGCGGCAAAACATGCATGTGCATCGCTCTTTGTCTGGCGACGAAAGGACGAATGGCATCCCCTCCAAATACACCGCAAGCTTCGAGAGTTCTGACGAAGGACTCTATGACATGGCCTGGTGGAGAAGAAAATCTCCCCTACCACAATCTTGATTCCGGTCGAGATCCATCAGAAAACGAAGTGATACCGAATATCACCTTCCCTTCGCTACGGCAAATCGCTCAGTTCGTTTCATATACATCGTCCCCACATTCCGAACACACCATTGCGCGCATGCACACGTGGGCAGAGGCAAGACATGTGGAACACCTCAAGCAAGTAACGTGCCGCTTTGAAGAAGAAAGAGAAGAGGTTGAGCAAAAGAAGCCTGGGTCGACATTGCCATTTTACTTGGAGACGGAATCCGAGGGCAAGCGACGAGCGACTCGAGAGGCTAGCAAGACTCTCAGACCCGCAATTCGTATATATCTCAGCTCCCTTACGCTTATATTGGTACCTAGCATGATATTTCAGCAATGGAACGCGGAAATTCTCAAGCATTGCAGCGATGGGGCTCTGAGAGTTCTATCAGTGCCATCACGGCCCGTGCAAGACTTATCTCCCGCCGAAACCTTGGCATTTCAATATGATGTAATATTGATGACCCATGAACGTCCGTGTCTTCCTTTGTCGCAGCAGGCTGTAGCTGACTGTTTCTCATAGGTTTCTCAGCGGAAGGCACCCCGACGTCCGGCCGTCGGTCGCCTCTATTGGATATCCGGCTTCAACGTCTGATCATCGATGAAGGACATGTCGCAAATGCTGAAAACAGCCGATTGAAGGACTTCGGTCTCCGTTTGAACGTGGAATCTCGATGGATTGTCACGGGTACCCCGACCAAGAACATCAAAGGGTTGAAAATGGGGTCGCATAGAAAGAAGAAGAAGAATGAGGTGCCGAATGGCGTTGACGTTGTTAACAGTCGGTTAGAGGTGAATACACCACCCTGCGGAATCAAATGCATATTTAACCCTCTGCTGCGTCAGTTACTTCTCTCGGATTCAGCTTCAAATCGTCCCCTCAGCGCTTGGAGTCGAGCACATGACGGTGACGACCTCAAGAAACTGGGAAATATGTTCGGATTTTTAATGGTTCCGCCATTCGTTGGTCTGGACGCCGCCTGGGGTCATGTTGTGAGCCGTCCACTTTTAAATCCCCAAGGTCCGGAATTTGGAGCTATGCAACGACTTCTGCGATGCCTTGAGGGTGTAATGGTTCGTCACAGGGCGGAGGATATCGAAAAGGACGTACCATTGCCAGATTTGACGCAAGAAATGGTTGTCCTCGACATGACAGAACACTGCGCTATGACACACAATGCCCTTCTAGCTCAAATCGCCATCAATGCCATCGATTCGGAACGGAAAGATCAGGTATTTGTCTGGCCTCCTGTGCTGTTTTGTAATCTCATGCGCCGTAGGATTATCTCTTCCATCCCAAGAATCGAGGCTCCCTTGGTTTGGTTATTGAAAATCTCTCTCAGTATGTGTATCAGTGATGCACCTACATGAGGCTGATCCATGCTAGATCATTGTTCTGGCACACTGATAATGAGACCGACTATAACGAACGTGTTCGCACAGCCGTCAAGTCGTTGGCCACCGCTCATACACGGGGGGCTCCTGCTGAGGACATCGAGCTGATCGAGCGGTCTATCGGGTACCTGTGAGTACCAAAGGATGCAGACACTTCGTGGACTTTCTCACCCTTGATAGATCAAGGGCACGTGATAATGAAGAGTGGTGTTCCGTCATGGAGCGAATGTGGGTACCATTCGCAGTCAGTGATCTTCCCGTGGAGATGCGTACCTGGGTACGGTCGACACCATTGATTCGACCTGACGGGATCTGCTTGATCGAGCCCGAGAGAATTTCTCATATTCGAGGGTTTGCTGGCCTGGATCAAAGGAAGATTGTGGAGAATAACCTGAACGAATTAGCAGGGCTGGGGAGTGTTTACAACATATTTGACACAGAACTTTGGAATTACGTCGAGAACATGAAGGAATTCCGACAAGGACGACAAAAAAACAAGTCGCATACGTCATCGTCCTCAACATCCAGGGATGATGATGGCATGGCGGTGATGGCTGTCCAGACTGCATCGCCATCGACTGTGAATGGAAGCCCGAGCACGCCGAAGAAAAAGGGTCGAGGAAAGAAAGAGCCACCCGCGCCTGTGCTCATCGATCCTAGGTTTGAATCCTTCAGAACGTCTTATCCCCGTGAAATATACAACGCTGCGTTTCCATTGGGAGCACCTATGACGGAGACTACAATCGGTCCATCTTTATCTAACAAAGTAAACTATATCCTATCCGATGTGCGCAACTGGTTTACCACCCATGTTCCATGCTGACGTTAACCCCAGGTCCTAAAGTGCTGTACACAGGAGAAAGTTGTTATTTTCTCATCTTCTTCACTATCGTTATCCCATCTCGCAGAAGCATTCGAACTTTATCGCATACGTTTCCTGCACTTTTCCAATACCCTCTCCGTCAAAGACCGGGAAAACACAATCAAAACTTTTGAAACCTCGGACATCTATCGCGTTCTGCTTATGGAGCTCAAGCATGGTGCTCGAGGCTTGAACCTGGTTTCTGCGTCCAGGGTGTATTTTTGCGAGCCGGTCTGGAGGGCGGATGAGGAGTCCCAGGCGATCAAGCGTTGCCATCGGATTGGCCAGACGCGGCCTGTCACTGTGAAGACGTTGGTTACTCGGGGAACCGCCGAAGAGGAAGCTATTCGAATTCGAAATGCACACCATGAGCAAACACGACAGATGCAAGATGATCGAAGTATTAAACACTTTATAGAGGTTAGTCCGTAATTTGTGGTGACGACCGTACTAAGCGTGTTTGTAGTACCCGCAATTTGTAACGGGTCGTACACAGGAATGGCCACTGTTAAACACTTCTTTACTTCGCGTGCAGACCGACGAAGAGGACGGAACCATCCTACAACATACATCTTCACCTCTCCAAGTCAGCCCTGAGCGCGCGAAGAAACGCGTCAGAACGGAGGAAGACCAAGCTCAAGCCAGGGACAACATCGAATTAGACATCGTTCCGTCAAGGAAGCCGAAGAAAGGGCGGTTCCATATGACTTCCCCCCCTTCGGATGGTGATATTCCTCTACCGGCTACACCCAACGTGCGATTTGTCGAGCGTTCTCTGCCCACTCCGCCCGAAAGTCCATATTCCACTTCCCCAGCATCAAGACGGGCATTCCTAGCTGAGGGAGACGTAGATCCCGTCCCTCCGGCCGCACTCCGCAGCCCGTTACGCCTGAAGATCAAGGTCAGTCGCACCCGACTGCCGTCAACTTCGGCGGCGATTGCTGCGGCTGCCATCCCTGTACCACCACCCACAGGACTGTCGAACTCGACCGGGAGTTCCCAGTCAGCTTCCCCCCCTGTTACCCCAGCTGACCGCCTTGCCGAGTCATCCGTCCCGCTCAAGAGTGCTATGAAACAACCTGGAATGGAAGGATCGGAATATGTCGAACGAAGTCCAAAAGGAACTCGGTTTGACCTACCTGGGATCGTCACATTGGAGGAGATCGATATTGAGGACGATCAATTGATGGAGGATTAATCTGGTTGCAAGTTCGCTGTTTTATTGTCCCTATCATATTTGATATCTTGTTGCTGTCTAATTCTGCACATGTACTCATCCAATCCGCATCACTCTTCAATGCATTATCATTTCCACATCCTCAAGTACAGAAAGAAGCCAACCCTCACTAACTGCCCTGCCTCGCTAGCTAGCTAACAGATTGCTGGTTGTACGCCTTCGTTCGGGGCACAAGCGGATAAAATACCTTTATCCACACTCGACTTACTGGCTGATGGGTTGAATCATAGTTGGCATCCATTCAAGCATTAAACAGAACGGCATATAGGATGTGGTGGCAAGCGTCCGGGTAGAAGTGTTGACACAGCGCATCGAGGACTTCGGGGTGAAAGAGACCGAGGACAGAAGGGTCCTACATGGATGGGGGGACCGAAACGTCGTGAAGCGTGGACGGGATCCCTCCGACGTCCTTCGAATCTTCAGAGCAACGATCTTATCATGTCAAGGCATTCTCGAGCATAAAGTCATATCCGAACATGTCCGCTTCCTCGATCGCATATCTGTTGTCGGTCTTGGCCCATTTATGGCGCAGGGCGCACTGCTCGAGATCTGCTCTTTTCCCCGCATCTTAGTCGCCTTCAGCCTAGCGTGAGATTTTGTGATGTACAGTTCAGGGGTAGAGTAAGAGTCTACCTTGACTTGTGGAGCACTGGAGATGTGCTCCGTTGTCGAATTTGGGGAAATGGCATTGGTTGACGCTGGGAGTGGTGTATCGGCACTGGTGTGTCCGCTGCCCTCTTCTTCGCCACGAAACGGCTGCATTCTTTGAGAGCCATTCCCGTCCCCAAACGATGTGTCAAGCGGGGCCGTAAAGCAGAATGCTCACAAGACGTTCCCATACTAATCCCACATGTTTGACCAGACTTTTCTCTCCTCTATCCCCGAAACCATTCACGTTCTTGCCATAGGAACGCGCAGCAGACGAGGCCTGCGCCACTGTCGGCTCCTCGACAGCGGCTCCTCGTATCGGACGATGCACTGGAAGGTCGTGCACAAGCAAACAGAGCATTAGATTGACATTCGCACATGCGGGGAAACTAGACAGGAAAAACCTGGAGGGCAAGGCTCAAGGCTGTGTGCAGCGTAAGCTCGTCCGCAGAGAGAGCTGAACACACACCCAACCAGCCAACTAACCAACCAAAGCCTTCCATTTCCATTCTCCGAGCAACTCCACTCTCGCGTGCCCCTCCCTCTTCCGCCCGCCCTTCCGGCTAACGTTTGGTCCAAGTCCTCGCCTCCCTCGCCTTGAGCAAATTCGTCTTCTTCCTCTCGACCATCCTTGGATCTCTGTGCAACAGCCCAGCTTCCGCCAGAGCGCCCTTCATCTGCGGAGCGTGCAGCATGATAGCGCGCGCAACGGCGCTGGCGACGGCATCCGCTTGCCCTGTCGTACCCCCGCCACGGACCAGAGCGAAGATGTTGAATGCGCCAAGCAGACCGGTCACCCGGAGTGGACGGACGACACGCTCGCGGTCGAGGGTTTGGGTGAAGTAGGTCGAGAGAGGGGCAGAGTTTATGAGGATTTTCGATGTAAGGAAGTGTGTTGCGGAGGTGGTTGCGGCAGGGGTTCCTCCTTCCGCTGTAGACCGTCAGCACGGGACGCAGAACAGTAACACAGGCATGAACGTACTTTGCGGACGAGCAGTAGGCAGCCCAGGATCAGTAGGGATCATCCATGCTCTCGCCGAGCTCGTCTTCCTCCCACTATGAGCATAACTCCTTCCATACGCATCCAGCTCCCCCCGTTTCCTCTCCCCCACAGTCGCCTCCCCTTTACCAGTATCAAACTGGCGCACCGCGTCCGATAACCGGTCATACATCTCCCACAGCCCTGCATAGCGCGCTACACCCCTAATCCGAGCCAGGTCGTCCAGCACGCTGATTAGCCGCTTGTACTTTGCTACACCGACGGGGTAGTCAAAGTCCGGTTTCGTATCCCGCATAGACTTCCACGTCGGTCGACTGAGGAATATCTCCCGCGCAATGTCCTTCGGCGCCGGGAGAAGAGAGAGAGCATCCAGTTCTCGCTTGGAGGTCTCATGGAGCTGCTGGAGGGTGTAGAGCGTGGTGTAGTACCTATCTCGTGCGGTGTAGAAGTTTGGAGAGGCGGGGATTATCTTTGGCTGGTTGGGTGCGGAGGGTGCGACGCCTCGCTGGAGAGATTGCGGTGGTACGAATGTTGCGTATGAGCGAGTGAATGATGTTGTTGAGCAGAGTATTCGACGTGGGGATAACATGGTGGACATGGTGGACGTTGGTGAATGAAAGTGCAAGTGAATAAATAAAATAAATTACATCGGAAGCACATTTTCACTTTCCATTTCAGGGCATTTCAACAATGAATTCACAACGTCTCGGTGCTACATTTTATATTTGAACATCTCATGACCAAATCTCGCATCCTCTAACTTGTAGCGCGTGTCCTCTCCTGCTTGAGCAACAACGCCCGACATCGATAAAATCGCTCGTCAAATTCGGCGTCTGATGTGTGGCTTGCAGTCTTATGTGCCTTCTGCGGAACAACGCTGGACGATGCCCCCTGGGAACCACCATGCGCATGCGACCGAGATCCATGTGCAGCAAGGCTTGTCGCTGCTCTCGCTGGGGTATGCGTGCTCTACCCACCCGGAGGTTCCTTGCCGTGAAGGCTTCTCAGCGTTTCTACAGTGGGCGAGCTTGTCCGCGATGGTTTGCACAGTGGACTTGATTCGACTCATGGCGCCTTTGGATGCTGGTGGGTTGTCGCGCGTTGTACTATGAGGAATGGTTGGTTTTTGTCAGAACCCTGTTGAAAAATGCACACAGAACATCGGCCCATCCCCTATCATCCCTTGAGCGCCTATGGAGTGATCACGCCCGAATGTCAGCAACCGAATCCTGACAATCACGGGATACTGACAAAAGGACGACATCGCCCAGTACATATCTCGTTTCCGGAGCCCTTTCTCTGCCAGAATATGGGGGATGGGCAACGATATCCAACGGATCCGGAACACGCACAATATCGCTATCTCATCATCCTCTCTTGCCTCCAACCCCTTTCCGCTACAGGAATCAAGCCGAACTGGATATGTGAATGCCACCTGGACATGGATAGCGACGATCCATAGAAGAATGGCTTCGGAAATGAACATCCGATCGGGAGTCGGCAAGTGGTTGTTTATGTAGAACACACTGACTTGGGGTTGGGAAGTGACCAGCACCTCGGAAGATTGGGGGGAATTGAGACCGGCTCGTCGGGTCTTGTTCATCGGTTAGCTATTTGTTTTATTTATTGACTATAAAGTGTGCGCCGAGACGGATTAGAACATGTTGAGTTGAATGGTCGAGGAACATGCCAAGCACAGTAACACGTCCCCCCCCCCCTTGGTCGTGTAGCAGAGAACTGAATAGAGCCTCCAGTCATCATACGCGGTTACTTTCGTGCGTTCAATCCTCCTAGGACAGCATAACATACAGTTGACAACAAGCTAAGATTGGCACAGGTCAAGTTGTTTGCGATGGTAGCAGATTGGGATGAGCCGAAACGTTTTCGGCTCCGGAATCACGTGGATAAAACCGTCCTGTACATAATTCACTGACTCAAACACGAACAAGTACGGTGGTAAACCTCCTGTTTGGAGATTGTATCGAGTGGGAGAGTATCTGACCCAAAAAAGGAACTTTTACTTTCCATTTTAGGTAATCAAATTCACCAATAGAGAGAATTCACTAACATTATAATACACACCTAAGGGATATATATCCTACTATAGCCTTCAACACTGAGTACAACCATCAGCACCATTCTACCAGACAGGAGAACAAAGACTCACCTCTGCCTACAACAAGGACACGTGTGCTGACCTCGGAGTACAAAACGAGCCGCGATCCCAGCACGGCACTCGTCGCATATGGCCAGGCAGCGACAAGGCCAGCAGACGATCTGCCTCGGTTCGGAGAGGCACACCGCGCACAGGAGTGAGGTTTCGTTCCCGCTCATGGTGGGTGCTGGACCGTCGCTGGACCGTTGCTGGAGGATGAAAGACCGCCAGTCGTCACCTTCTGAGGAGGGGAGGAGGGAGCGGTAGCCCCTGCGGGTGAGGGCGGTGGTGGAAGAGAGGTGGGCGACGAGTACGGGGGCGAGCTGCGTTTCGCCTTGGGGTTGGGGTTGGGATGTGTCGGATGGGCGCAGGAGGTCGGTGTACAAGAGCACAGAGTCGTCCACTTCGTCTTCGTCGTCGTTCTCCTCATCTGCAGACTCGCCTTCGTCGCTGTCGCCGTCGTGCGGGTCATCATGCCACTCCTCGTCCTCTTCGTCGTCATCCACGATCCCAGTCAAGAATCGTTCATAAACCGCGTCCTCATTTACCTGCTCGACCCCCACACCCGTCACACCACCCACACGCACACCCTCCGCTCCCCCATCTACACCTCCCACCGTCCCCTCTCCCCCCTGCTCCTCCCCTCCTTGAAGCGACTTCTCGACCCACCTCCCTACTCCTCTCCCCAACCCTCTTACCACCTTGCCCAGCTCCCGCACCGCTCCCAACCACTCCCTGACAGAGTACACACTCCCCCCCTTCCTAACCCTCACTGCCCTCACTTCCCTCTCCCACCCCGTACCCCCCTGCCCCTGCCCCTCGGGAGGAAAACACACCTCCGCCCCTCCCCTCCCGAGCCAAACCTCCACTTCCGTCCTCCCAAGTTCTACCAACTCGTTCCCCAACCCCGCCCTCTGCCCCAGGTCCCCCAGCCCAGCCTGGGCAAGCTTCAGCAGCGCTACGCCCCAGTCGTCGTCCCACCCCGGCCAGGCCGCCTGGTGTCCAAAGAAGAGCTGTGGGGTGATATCCAGCGGTCCTGAGAGGAGTAGGTGCACTAGGAGGCGAAGGAGGGAGGAGAGGATGATCGATAGGAGGAAGAGGAGTTCGAGTAGCCCGCCGAGGAAGGAGAACACTGGGTATGCACGGGTTTGGATGTGCAGGACGAGGAGGAAGTGTGCTTGACCTAGGAGGCCGAAGAGTGCGCCGGGGAGGAGCTTCCGATTTGCCCATTTGCGAGAGAGGGAGAGGAGGTGTAGCGAGAGGAGGTGGGAGAGCGGAAGGAGGATCGTTAGTATTATATGGGGGTTGGGGCGGGGGTGAGGAGGGGACGGGGAGAGGGGGACGAGGGATGCATGGGTGTAGAGCAGGAGGCCGAATGGGAACTGCGAGTGCGGGAAAGGTTAGCTTAATGTTCGTTTGCTTACTTAGATAACGCAATACGTACGAGGTTAAACGACACTTCTCCCCCACCTCGACCCTCCATGTTTCCCAGAAAAGTCCCCCAGAGCATGGCAGCACACACGGACTTGTACGCACTCCAGCACACACTCTCGAAGGGCATCTTGTCGACCCACGCTGACAGCGCGCCACACGCTTGTATCACCAACCCCATTCCCGGTGCACCAGGTGCGGTAGTTCCAGTGCTGGACGGGGAAGGCGAGGGCCAGTACCCCGCTCCTTGAAGGGCGATAACGACCAGCACGACCCAGCTGCGGAGGAGGAAGAAGAGCGTGCCCGCACGCAGGATGAGGCGGGTCCTCAGCCTTCGGGGGTTGATGGGAAACGGCAGGGGGAGGAAGAGAGTCCACCAAGCTGGGGGGAATTGGCGTAGGGCACGACGAAGACGCGTACGGGGGATATGGAGGTTCTGGATGCGGTAGAGGAGGATTGGCTGCGGTGGGGTGAGTTGGAGAGGTGGTGAGGAGGAAGAGGACGTACCATGAGTATGTTGCTCAGCGCCCATTTGGACGTCCAGAATCCCACACCTGTGCTGGTTAACATATCCCTCGCTGCTCCCACTCCTGCTCCTGCTGCTACTCCTGCTGCTCCCCCTGCTTCTGTATCCCCAACAAGCCTTAGCACAGCACCCGCCGCAGTAGACGTCGACGAGTAGGTGTAGGTAGTGTTGAATGCGAGTCCGAGATTCGAAAGTGCGGATCTGGAGAGATGTTTGAGGAGTGATAAACCGGGTATTTGGGGGATTGATGAGATTGGGAAGAGGGAGAGAAGGGCGTGTGAGGAGGTGTTGGACATTGTACAGGAGGTGGTCGTCGCTGATATAGTCAATAATTCCAATTAGGAAATGATAGCAATCAGAGATGAGCTGATATCGAATGAAATAATTACTGCAATTGGCCTGCAATGAAGTATTTTCAAGTTAATAATCCACGGCGACGCTAACGAGGACATTCATTAATAATTATATTTACGCGCTGTACATTACACTCTGTTCCCTCGATCACACCGCAGACTGACGATCACGTACTGCCTTTATTTTATTACATTTCCGTTCTCCCCCCAATTGACTACTCTTTCAGTGTCGGATAAACGTACCACCCTCTCTCTCACTCCATAAAAAAGATAAATACACAGGCCAACCTCTGAAGTGCTGGTAACGTTCCTTTGACAGGTAACCCCATCCTTTCCTTCGTTAGTCGGAGGTGCTGGTCACTTCCCCCCTGCTCAAAAATGAAATTCCTCACACTTCTTCTTACATACCTTTTCGCCGCTCTCGCTCTTGCACTGGATGCAGCTGCCCAAGCGCCTGTGCGTCTTCTCCCCTGCGGAGTCAATCATACATGGAAAGTGACCATTCTCAGACGAAAGGCCGGTCTGCTACCCCCCCGGTCCGCACCTGGAAAGCAGTCGTACACGAAACCGTTCCACGACCTTGTCAAGATACACATCAAAGAGGGGAACTATCACCATGCCGCTGATGCATCAGAGAAATTAGCAGAGCAGCACAATCGAATCCGCGAGTCCTACAAGAAGGTGAACAAGCCGAGAAAAGCCGGTCAGATGCACGTTGCTGCACAGGATGCGCAGAAACAAAGCGTCATGCTGCGCGCCAAGGCTACCAAGCTTAAGGCGCAAGAGCACCCCTCGAAAAAAGCTAACGGCGTGAAATACCAGGCCGAGGACCAAATGTTACTTACGAACTCGAAGAGAACAATAAAAGAAGCTAACTTCGAGAATGCGCCTAAGAGTAGTTAGCTCCTTGACGAATAGGGCTTGTATGGGCTTGTAGTTGGTCTTGTTCAATTTTCCCTTTGTGACATGAATGATTTGAAGGGAAAGGCCAAAAAGGCTGACAAGAGACGCGGTGCAGAGAATCACCATGTTGCATCATTCAGCTTGTCCAATTCGATGGTGTGCTGAAGCGCTTTAGAGCGTGATGAAGAGAAGTAACCTGTGACCGATGCACAACACTACTGCCACTCTCAACAATACCACCACCATTCTACGCCTACAAACGATGCGTGCCGTCGTCCAGCGTGTGACTTCTGCATCAGTGACTGTGAACAACACTGTCATATCCCGCATCGGTCGCGGTATGCTCGTCCTCGTCGGCATTGCCGTCGGTGCGCGCCCAGTCCTTCGTTAGGGGATGTACCTGACTTGGGTGTAGGATAGACGACACCCCCTCCGACTCGGAATATCTCGTCAAGAAGATACTCGGGTTGAAGCTTTTCGACGGCCTGCCTCATCTTTCTGAATCTTCGAGCGTTGAGGCCGGACAGGAGGAGACCGAGGACCCAGAAGGTGCAGGAGGGCGCATGTGGAAGAGGAGCGTGGTCGATATTGAAGGAGATATACTCTGCGGTCCGTCCCTTCCAATCCAATTCTCGTCCTCTCCTACGTCTCCCAACTGGTGTTCTTCCCCTACTGACACGCACCCAGTATCCCAGTTCACCCTACTCGCCTCGACGACCAAAGGGTACAAACCGGATTTCCACTCTGCGATGCCCCCCTCGCACTCTCACACTTTCTACCACACCTTCCTCACCTCCCTGCGCGCTGCCTATGTGCCTGAGAAAGTGGGGGACGGACAGTTTGGGGCGAAGATGCTTGTTGGGGGAGAGAATGATGGACCTGTGACTGTTGTGCTGGATAGTCGCAAGTGGGAGTATGTGGATCGGCCACAGGGGAGGGGAAAGGGCAAGGGGTCCGCCTCGGGGTCGGGGTCGCCTGCAGAGAAGTCGAAAAGCAAAGGAATGTCGGGAGCGCGCACGCCCATCTCTGCTTCAACTCCTGCAGAGGGCGAGACTGACCTCTCCTCCCTCTCCCCTGACGACAACACCGTTCCTCGCAACCCAACATCTGAGCGGCGTACGACGTCCTCTCCAGGTCTGGTGGCATAGAGCAAAGATGTGGAGTATAGTTCGTTAGATCATCTCGATAATATGGTATTCTATACTCTATCCTGTCTATCCTGTCTTCTCGCCTGAGCTGTTCGCAAGTGCAAAGTGAACTCAGATGCAAGTACACCGCGATGCAGACTACAACATCCCCCCCACAACTCTCGCAAGCACCCTCGTGCCCCACCTTACCCTCCCCGCCGCGTCCAAATCCCGCTCGTCGACCCTCCTCCCCGCCTCCCACAACCCTTGCACCTCTCTCCCCAGGGCCTGCTGGAGCTCGCGCGAGCGGGTGGAGAGGAGAAAGGAAAGCTCGGTGTCCAGCTGCGCAGAGCGGGAATTGAGGTTCGTACTCCCGAACAAGGTTGCGTATGGCAGCTGTTCCCCAGCGACTGGGGAGAACCATAATCCTACTCACAACTTTTAGCAATTCCGCACTCCGTGGAGCGAAAACGGACCTTTAGCATGATATGTCCATCCTTCTTTTTCCCATTCATCAAGCCTCAAGACCTCTCCTTCCCCGGTCTGGTGGTCACCAGCCAATCCGGCTTTGCGAGCACGGGAAAGGAAGCGATGTTCGGCAATCGTGTAGGCTTCAGGCAGGCGGGAGGAGACTCCTGGGGAAGCGTAGAATCCGTTTGCCTATTTGGGATTAGCACGGTTAGGGAGGTGGTTATACGCAGAAGCGGAGAAACGCGCCTTTGGCCCTGCAGCGAGTATTCTAGTTGGGATCCTAGCTTTCAATATCGCCCGCTGGTACGGCTCATGCAACGCGAAGTACCCGCTCGTAAGGTCCAGTTTTCGCCCCTGGGATGCCGCTCCGCGTATGAGCAGAGGCAGGAGACGCTCTTCTTCGCGGATGTTGAAGATTCCTGCTTGGAGCACCGGACGGAGGTGGGTGTCTGCTTGCGTGTTGACTGATGGTGGTGGTGGGTGGGAGGACTGGAGTGCGAGAATGTCTCTCTCCGCGTGCTGAACTATGTGCGGGAACATGCATGCTGCGTTGGTCCATTCAAGTGCGTATTCACTCGGGCTATAAGCAGAAGACGACACCGAAGAAGTAGGCAACAGACGGAAGGAATATTGCGCGAAGGTGTGAAGAAACCGCAGACAGTACGCTGCCAGATCCGGCTGGCTGGAGAAATGTAGATAGCGGTCTTGCCGGTCGGTAAAATAGCTCGTGTTGAGATTCGCCCTGGTCTGTGTAAGCTTGTGTGCAGGAAGCAAGTGAGGAGCGTACCCGCTGAACATGACCTCGTCATCTACTCCGTACATTTTCGCATGCCATGTCCCCCAGCCTTCGTCGAACCTTCTCGGGACAAGACGTTCCATCAGCCCGCGCAGCTTGGGGGACTTGAACATCCGCACTTCGCATCGATCGGGAAAGGCACGCAGGAGGGGGAGGAGCAGATGAGCGGTCGACGGTCCGGGGCGGGTTGATCGACGCAGGTCGAGCAAGAGAGAGAGTCGTACTTCGGAATTGAGGGAGAGAGAACGGTGGAGTGTCTCTATCTGGTTGGTGTTAATTTTGCTCCAGATGTAAATGGGGACGTACAAGCTCTGTCTCCTCTGTACCGATGTACAACGACGATAAGAAGATACGCCGCCTTGCTCGCTTTACCATGTCCTACTTTACATCAGATACCCGTGTGGAAGGTGCAGTAATGGCGTACAAGCAGCGCCTTGTAGAACTGGCGAGGCTCTGAAAGGATAGTGACATCTTTCGAGGAGAGCGAGAACGTCGGATGAGCTTTTGCAAAAACTTCTGCAAGATGGGAGACCTTTCTTCTAAGTAAACAAGTACAGGGCTTGACAGGTTTGAATATGGTTGTAGGTCGTCCAGAATAAAAAGCAAGTCGCATTTGAGTATGAAGAAGATGCTGGTGAAAGTTCCTCCCCATCCTGAGGCACATCTAATATGAACAACACGTGATAGGGATTTTTAGCGGTAAATAGTGTGACAGAGTAAACACAGTAGCAATACAGATAGAATGAGAATAATAGATGCTACCACAAACACACGGACAAGAAGTTATATAGGAGCACACGCCGCATTCATTGGGGCACGTCCATTTGGCCCTGCATCGGCACTTGCATCTGGACATGACCGCCGGTGGGGACGGCCGGATCGCTCGCCGTCCCTTTGCTCTTCTTCGGTCTTCCTCTCGGCCTCTTGGGGTTCGACTCTCCAGTCTCGCCATTCCTCCCTGTGCCATCCGGCAAGGTCCCAGCAGTGATGCCCTCAAAACTCAGCTCTCCAGTTCCAGGCACCGCCCCTGCATCCCCATGCTTTTTGGGTCTTCCGCGCTTCCGTTGCTGCGAACCAGATGCAAGTTGAGGCTGGGCAGCACGCCGCTTCTCTTCGAGTATTATGGCTGCTTTCTCGTTCAACGTGTCCTGCAAGCTGGGGAGAGGTGGAAGCTCGAGCTCCTGACGCAATGCGTCGACTGTTCCGCGCGACGGAGCGTAGTCTCCGTCGGTTACGGTCGTGATGGTAGTTTGATATTCTTGGATGCTGCGGTGCAACTTAGTCCTATATACAGGCAAGATAAAACTGTGAGGAAGGAACGAACCTTCGACCGAGGTTCGCTTCAGCCAGATCGACCCTCTCCCTATCGAGATTGACCTCCTTCAGTGCCTCCAACAGCCGCTCACGCTCGCTCTCAAGCCAATTCTTCTCGGATCGGACATCTTGAAGCGCCTTCTGCTTTTCCTCGAGAGAGGCTTGCGCGTTGACGATATCGGCGGTGTGAATCTGCAGTGCAAGGGTGTGTTTCCTGTCAAATGTTAATATGTGTATGAGTGATTGACAAGGACAGAATAGATGAAGTGATATGAGATACATACTTGAGTTCCGCCGTTTTGGCAAGCTTGAGAAGTTGTTGACTCCAGTCTGTGCCAGGAACAGCAACTATTGGCCCTTGCGACTCGGGGTCCGGCACCGATGTCAGATAACTCGGCCCCATCGTCTTCGATGATGACGCTTTTGGCGCCATAATTGGATTGGTGAACAGAATTCCTTTCTTTCTAGATGAATTACTGTGTATGTTGATTGTGGTTCTGTTGGATTAACAGCGCCGGGGACGTCCTGGACGATGGACGATGTTGAACAGCGGCGAGGCGGGTCGAAGCGGTAAAAGTAGAAAATCGCTCCTTGCTTCCGGGGTCTTGCAGTACGGGGTCCATCAACAACGCCACATTGGACCCTTACACCGCGTCTGCTCGCTGTCCCCTAGCTCGTGAGAGTAGGGTTCTTACCCGGGTCGACTCGGGATCAAAACGCTGGCAGTAGAAAGGCTATGGTAACTCCATGGAAACTTGTTACTTTCCTCATTTGTATTTAGATTCCGTGTCATTCTTGCATTAGAGCTAGGGTCTTGCCGGCGCTCAGCACGACCTTTCCTCTAGTCTGCAAACACTTCCTCATCGTCTTTAACACTCGTTGGCACCATCAATGTCCCGTGTATTCATCAACACCAGCATGGGTGACATAGAAGTCGAGCTGTACACCCAACACGCGCCCAAAACTTGTCGAAACTTCTCTGAGCTCGCCAAACGCGGGTACTATGATGGCACAATCTTCCACCGTATCATCGCGGACTTCATGGTGCAAGGTGGGGATCCGACAGGAACGGGCAGGGGAGGGACGAGTATTTTTGGAGAAAAGTTGTGAGTATTTTTGGGACTGATTGTCATCTGCAAGGAGAAGTGACGCTGAGGCATTGCAAGGGGACAGTGAAGACGAGATACACCCGGAGCTGCGGTTTGTTGGTGCAGGGATACTCGCCATGGCCAACTCCGGACCGAACAGCAATAGTCGGTGCACGTGCTCTTTCGCTGAATAGGAAAAGTTGACATGTGACCCAGGCTCCCAATTCTTTCTCACGCTCGCCCCAACTCCGTATCTCGACGGCAAGCACACCATTTTTGGTAAGTGGGTAGAAAAAGCGTCGCCGCCGACCCCACCCCCGCTTGTTCGTCCCATCGCTGACCCGCTCCGATGCAGGTCGCGTAAGCAAGGGCATCCGTGTACTCCAGAGGCTCGGCGCGGTCGCGACAGACCGGAACGACCGGTAAGCTCTCTTCCAACCCCGTCCCTTCCTTCTTCCTCGTGGCTCGGCCTACTCCTTTCACGTTGCCGGACCGAAAGACACGGCTGTTTTTGCTGATGCTTTTGGGGTGATTCCACAGGCCGAGAGAAGAGGTCAAGATATACAAAGCCGGCATCGTATCAGATGAAGAGATTTAGGGTGATGACGAGGTGATAGATTTGGGGATCAACCGAGTCGGCACGGGTAGGTTTGCATGGCGTTACTGTGTAAATACTAAATATAACGGCATTAACTCCGACTCCGCTGTTAAGCTGTCATGCCTCGCCGGGAGCGGCGCGATGCCGCCGATCGGCTTGGTGAGTTCACGGAGTACGATGCAAGCTGTGGTCCAGAGCTAGACCCAACTGTCCAAGGATACGACTGACGCTTGCTAAACCCTTTCCTGTGACGTTTCTCCGCTGGTGAAGAATGACAGGCTTGTCCGGAATGTCCCTCGGAAGAATTCATGAAAGAAATCAAGGCCGCGCACGGATGTTCATTTGGCACCGCCCCTGCTTAACAAGGAAATCGAGGGCGCTTCTCCACGCTGTAACTCCGTGCCAAACGGGCGCTTGGCTGCGACGCGTGGCCACCGGAATGAGGCCCAGTCATCTGCCCCTCGTTCCTGTCGTGCTTCAATAGTCTTCTGCCTCTCCCGATTGGCGCACTGGCCTCGCTATACACGGCAGGTCCGACAACACCGGTCTTGCTGCTTCGTATGCTGTACCTCAAGACATCCACCACTCATCGCCGGAGGAAGAGGGTCGTAACGGGATGACGAATTACAGCCTGTCCGGCTCGGCCGGCCTGCAAATTGTCTTTCGCCGCGAGGTCAAGGGGCCAAACAAAGTCGCCCATATATCTCCTCATTCCAAGGACAAATGACCTGCCCATCCCGCTTTCCCGCCCCACATTGTGCTGTACTGCCTTTCTACCATACAATTTACTAGCAGGATGGTCCGCTCACTCGCTATTGTGTTCTTCCTGCTCTTCTCCGCGCTCTGTGGCTCAGTCTCTGCGGCATCGCTCGAACGCGCTAAGCGTCTCACCAATGCGGCCCGGTTCCAAGCGGGCCTCCCGCCCCTCCCACCGTCGAAGCGAGAGTCGGGCGTCCAGCCTCGGTGGAGTAGCTCTGCTCCGTACGTCCGCTTCGCATCTCCTACCAAATTGCCTCTGACCTAGATCCCACGGATAGTAACTCCTGCCCTGGCAAGACGTACGTCTCCATCTGGAAGTCCGGCCAGAAGTTTGCCCATCTCGGGAAGCACGTCAACGCCACCACGGGCAGGTTCGACGTCATCACCACTGCTCCCAACCAGGGCTCGTATCTCGAAGTACAGACAACCTTCGACAGCGCCGCGCATGATTTCAAGCTGACGAACACGGACTCGACCTACTCGTACCTCGGACTTGCGGATCCCACCAACGGCAGCATCTCCGAGCTGGGGTATGCGTACTTGGTCGCCACAGCCCAGAGTAAGTCATCTACATCTAGAAACGTTCATTGCTAACGATTGAGGGTAGCTGCTGCTGGTGCAAAGCCCACCAAGGTCGGCGACTCCCGCACTGCGTCCAACCCCGATTCTGTCTCCGAGTCCGCCATCTGGTCCGTCACCTCCACCAAAGGCTTCTACCCCATCTTCGTCAACTCGGACGGTACGAAGACTAGCGGGCAAGGAGTGGTCAAGCAGCTTTCAAGCGGATACGAAATCGAGTTCGTCGGCGACTGGGAGCTGTTCAGCCAAAGCTCGGCTGGCAAGGACTTTGACAAAGCAGACTTCTACATCGAATGCGCCTGGTAATCCCCAATCCTCGATCCCCCATCAAATTCGTTCTTCTAATGGATGCCTCAAATGGACTAACGTACTTACGCTCTCTACGCTAACCTCTAGTGACGCTCGCTTTGACGTCGGAAACAACGGACTACTATGTATATAGGTAGCACTAATGGGTTGTAGTAGACCCAACGACCCCCTGAAATGAACGGATTTTGGTTTTTATTATCAGACTGTGCTTCTACATAGACATTGCTCCATAAATGGATGGAGTGGATTAGCGAGATTGTTCGCGATTGCCGTCATAAGGATATGAGTGAGAGCGCAACTTTGCCTACATCAGCCAGATCACGTCGTTCCCGGAAAAGTTGAAGAGACTTCGCATAAGTTACATTCTCCGGGTGTGTCTGACTCCGATCAGAGCTAGTTCCCTCGGTCTCGGAGAGGACATGCTTGAAGTAGGAATAGACATCACGGCCAAGATAGATACTTGGCAGGATCTGATTCGCTTAACTCTGGGAGAAGCGGAGAACCAAAGAAGAAGCTAATAGGAAGCGTTTCCATGCGCGTCTTCAAGGGCGAAGAGGCGGCTGAGCAGACAATGTACGGGCGAATAATGCTGGACGAAACAGAGCAATGTTCCCACTCTCACGATCTTCTAGCCTTTCAGGATGTCGGTAGGAGGTTCAACCGAGCTGTGGCTGTCAGTATTGTGCTCTAGGACTTTATAAACCAGAGGTTGCGAGATCGGACATGCTCAGGCGGGAGAGCAGTCGCCCCGCGCCTCCCTGACGAAGCTTAAGGACGCCCCCATACCCGATCGGGTCAGGCAGCGATCTTTCCGTGAACACCTAAGCCAAGCAGAAGCAGCCCAGGAGTGGCAGAAGTCGTCGTACACCTGGAGTTGGGGGGGACAATGTCCGGATCTCTGGGGAGGCAGGGATGGGGCAGCGCGAGCGAAAGATGAGGTTAGATCAGTTGGGTGCGAAACCGAGCTACATACATGCAATGTAAGGAAAGATGACGGCCTTCAATCGAGGGTTATGAGAATGTGCGGTGTTGGCGATCTGAAGGGTGGAAAGGTCAAATACGAGAATCGGCACACGAACGCGCAAGGCCTAACCGTGCAGTCATAGGCTGCAATGTATTACATACATGTACGACAGGGAACGAGAGAACGCGGCAAACTTAAGCAAACTGACGGAAGCGAGAACAAGGGGAACGCACAGAACCCAGTCCAGTCCATTCTACTCGTCGCACGTATACGTTGTTGAAGAAGTCAAAGCACCGATACACCGGGGGCAAGGTCCAGCTCTGCTGCCCGACTCCCAACTCCCACAGTAAGGGCAGGCACAGCTCCCATCTCCTATCTCCCCCTTCCAAACTCCACTCCTCTTGAGGGAGCGAAGCGCTCACCCTTCCCCCACTCCCACTCCCTGCCCCGCCCCCGCCCCCGCGCCACCCAGCTCTCCTCCAGCCGGGGGAACAGGAGCAAAAAGCACGCTTTCCCCGCCCGGGGCTGTGCTTGGAAGTGCGCTCGATGTGCCTGTTTTGCGTCAGCTTTGGTCTCGTCATAGGAGTGAATAAACGAGGGAGGAAGGAGCAGGAGAACAACAGCACGACGGAAGCGAGCAAAGCCCCAAAGACCGATATCCAAAACCCAAAAGGACCAACTCACCCTCCTCCTCCCCCACGCCAGGCTCCTCATTCTTCCTCCTCGAATTCCTCTTCGCCCACCTCAAGCCACAAGCGTTACACAGCGTCTTCGCCCCCAAGGGTCCTTTTCTCCATTCTGGGGAATCGGTACGGCCGCACATGACGCATACGTACGTTTTCTGTTTTTCTCTGTCGGCGGTGCTGTGGGTATTGGTGTGGGTACTGATGTTGGGGTTGCTGGGGTTGGGGTTGGAGGAGTTGGTAGTCCTCTTTACCCGCTTGCGTTCCCCTTCCAACCCAGTAGGGGGCTCATCCCGTTTCACCCCCGCAGAAACTCCACCCGGCTCGAGGTAAAGAGCGTTATACGGCCGTTCCCTGCTGGTACTGTTGTTGCTGGTAGTGGGGGAAGAGAGGGAAGCGAGCCGTTGTCTGAGGTGTTCGTTTTCTATTTTGAGGTCGAGGAAGGAGTCAAGGCTGTGAGGAGGGTTAGCCAGGAGTGGGGAGAGGGGAAACAGTCGATAGTCAAGGAGAAGCGAAGGGGGACGACGGACGATGCGAGAAAGGAAGAAAGAAGAGAAGGTAGGATAAGGACGTACAGAGCCGCCGGCTTGGAAGGGTACGGTCTAGCCATTGCAAAAAAACACTGATATCCCGCATACTCCCCTCCTCCCGTGCCTGTCCCCGCCCCACCTCCCGCCGCTCCCGTGCCTGTCGTCCCACTGCCCTCTTCTCCCGCGCCCACACTAGCGCCCTCCCCCTCCTTCAGCCCCATAAAATACGGATGTCCCCTGACCTCAAACAACGGCGTCCGGTCGTCTTTTGCCCTAAAGCGGGTGTAGGCTGCCAGCTCGGACCGGGTGGTGATCGCGTGGTGGATGTGGGCGAAAAAGGGCTGGATGTCGTCTTCTGTTTTGGGGACATCGTTCGGCGTAGGATCGTATGATCGATGATCGTATAGCGCACATAACAGGACGACGGCGCATAGCACACCGAACCAAAGCAGAAAAGAACAGAGCAGAACCGGATCAACTCAAGCGCGTATAGTAGATAAACGGACGTACGATGCAACAAATGGACCAAATTTCTTTCCACGACTTCCTCCGCCTCCCAACCCAGGTACTCCCTCACGCACCCACTGACAAAGACGACGTTCCCCCGGGGAGAGAAGACGAACTGAATCGTCCCGCTGAGCTGGGAGAGAAGGAGGCCACTCCAGCCTTTACGTTTTGTAAAGTCATAGATGTGGGGAGTTTCTTTGTCTTTGTCTTTCTCCTTCTCCTTTTCTTTTTCTTTTTCTTTGCTGGTTGCGGGTGTGTTGTTGGGGTTGGAGTTGGCGCTCATACTCCCAGGAGTAGGCTTTTCCTTCCCCTCTGATGAGTTCATCCCCTTCTTTGTAGTGGAGTTGACAGTAGGATGAAGAGGAAGAGTAGGCAAGTCTGCCATTCCAAAAGGTACGTTGACGTTGTAGGCCATTCAGAGTTGAGTGAAGTGACAAAAGGGTTATTAATTAAAGGTCGATCTCATCCGCATCACAGTCATCGGAATTACGGCGGAGGCATCGGTGGGTTGCACATATCGGGCAGGGCTTAACACCGACGGGAATCCGGGCAACATTTACACCTTGTATGATTGCTACTACTTTACCACGCCAAAAGAATCAAAATATTACCCCTCACAGCACATAAATAAATGATACAGTTAGACAGTTGAACACATCTTTACCTACTGTCTACTACCTGCCAGTGCTCTACCGAGGGAACGACGTTCTCGCCCACAGAGCTCAAACGCACAAACACGCAGAAAAGAGGAAAGGTGAAAGATGAAAGATGAAAGACGGAAGATGAAAAGAGAGATAAACACACATGCTCATGGGCTGGCATATGATCACCACCCGGCCTTGCCCCTGCCCCACCTGCACCTGTCACCTGTCACCTGTCGTTGTCAGACCCTTAGACAGAACACTTATCCCTTCCCACCTGCCCATTGTCATTAACCTCCCCCGCCTAGCCCCACCCAGCCCTAGCCCTAGTCAGGGCCAGCCCTGGCTTGGCAGCGCCCCCTCCGATCGGTGAAAGGGAAGGCTAGCGGAAGCGAAAAAGTGCGGAGTTTTGGTTCGTGGCATTTTTGGTTGGTAGGGGGTTGCGCTGGTGGTTGGATGCTTCGATCGGGAGGGTTGCGCTAGGGGTGGTGATATACCTGAGTTGGGTAGGGTAGGGTCGATAGGGTCGCATCCCGCTGCCAAAAGAACGGACCCAGGGGCAGCAATAATAGAGCAACCAAGAGCACGCAAGCATCCTACTCCTCCCTCTTCGCCCTCGCCCTCGCCGACGCCGACCGCGTGCTCATCCCTGACGGCGCCCCCGCCCCCGCTGCGGCAGCGGCAGCAGCAGGAATGACCTTATTCCCGATATCTCTCTCCAATTTCCCTTCTTCCATGCTCAACTTCCAGTGTCTGCCCAACCAATTCTTGAACTCCTCGTTAATCCCCAGCCATTCCGCGTTCCTCACCAGCCCGCCCCAGGTCACTCGGCCCTCGCGCATCGCCTCCTCCAGATGGGGCAGCGCTGCAGGGCCAAAGTACATCCATTCCAGGATTTGGGGAAATGAGTCCGGGTCGGGGAGGTCGATGTGTATCCTGGGGTTTGCCGCGTTGGACAGGGAGAGCTGGAACGGGTCCGCAGGGCGGGGCAGGAAACGGTAGGCCGCGGTAGGGTTGGGGAGGTCTTTTGTCGGAGGACCGGTTTTGTCTAGCGAGCTGTAGAGGTATCGGATAAGCGCGCATTGGGTGAGGAGGTACTCTTTGTGCACGTGGTAGGTGATAGACTCGTCTTCCACTTTGTCGTCGTCGGCTCGGCGCGGGCGGTCGGAGGGTGTACTGGGGCGGCGAGAGCCGGAGGGACCGGGGGGAGGGTACGGCGCCCAGTAGTCGCCTGGGTAGGGGGAGGGCGGGTAGGGCGTGAAGTCGGGCTTGAGCGCGTAGGGGGATTCCCGGGACTTGGTGGGCGACCCGCCGGAAGAAAGTGAGGGGAACGCAGGGGGAACACTGTCGCTCCTCTCTCTGTCTCTTTCTCTTTCGGGGGAAGCGGGTGCAGGCTCGGGCGAGTCTTCCTGCGATGGGCGTTTCCTGCGCAGCTCCTTTTTTTGGGGGAAGGTCGGCTCCGACGGGGAGTATCGTGCCGAGTCTGGAGAGGGCGACCGGCGGTCTCTTCGGTGCATTGGAGGCCGGTGGTGTTCTCGTGGGGGGTAGTCGTATTCCCGCATAGGGGGGCCATAGGGGTACATCGGCTGAGGAGGCCAGTATGGGTATCCGTACGGTGCTGGTGGGCCCCAGTAGGGGGACATGCGCGGGTCGGGGGGGAATTGACGGTAGGGCTCTCGCGGCGGGCTGGGGCGACGGTTGTTTGACGCCCGAGGGATGGGTTGCGATGGTTGTCGTTTGCCCGAGCCAGGGGAGGGGATCACTGGTGATGATGAGTTGGAGCTTGACCTCCCGATAGAAAGAAACGCGAAAAACGCACCTAGGACCATGTTTGCATTCGCCTCGTTGCGCCAAAAGAGATGGGCGTTCTTCTGCAGGCGTTCGATGACAGACTGAAGTGACTGTCCTCGCAGCCGATCTGGCAAGTACCAAGTGAGGGCGTTACTGTCCACCCTCCCCTTGCCTTTCTCGACCGATATCGCTCGTTCTACCTCGGTCTCGTCGTCTGCCCCTCTCCTGGCTTGGTCCCCCATCGTGGTAGGGATGAAGCCGTAACTAGGGTATGGGGCTTGACGCGGTGGGTCGTGTGATCGATCGTTGTTGCGGTTTGGTCGAGCGTCCATATCAACATCGTCCTCGTCGTTGCGGGACATGATATGAACTGGGTAGGTAACCTGTCGAGGGGGAGGAGGAGGGGGGGGGTGGTGGTGGTAGAGGGACAAGGAGGCGGTCGAGGACAAAGATGGATTGTTTCTGTCGCGGTTTACAATATTTCCGCGCTGTTGAGTGGCGGTGACGGATACAGACTGTCCTCTTCCTTGTCCTTGTTCAAAGTAGATTTCACTCTTCATTAATTGGTCATCATCTTCAGAGTCGGGCTCAGGCGTCCACGGTCGATAAGGCATAACGTCGTCAATCGAGGTGTTCTGTTTGGATGGTGTGGAGAGACTTCGTTCAGGGGGTAAAGGATATGGTTCATATACCTTTTCAAATCGTCCCGGCCAGTGAATGAAGCACAAAACGGGACCAGGAACTGGCCTTGTTGACAGGGCTTGCTTGAGTTTATGTTCTTTCTTGTCCTCGTTGCGGGCCTGGTTACAACGTCGCAAAAAGGAGATCTCATAGACTTTGCGGCCAAATACGTGTCGAGGATGTTTAGTACGTACAAGAAGAAGGGAGATACGAGTCGAAGAGGTAGTACATTCGTCCGTCCCTCCGTCCGTCCTCGTGCTGACAATCGCGGCACCTGACTGAAATAGGGGTACTTTTCTGGTTTGGCTTTGTTGGGGAGGGAGAGGGAAACGGCGGACCGCTGATCCCCCTCGGATCGCCCGCGGGACGTAACAGAAAAGAAAACAAACTAATTAATGTTTTGCGGGCGTACATTCCATCGGACCCAATTTATCAGGGCACGCTATATCGATGCTCCAACCTTTGTATCGATCCACCAACCCTGGAAAAAAGACTTGGTACAGAGTTTGGTTAGCGTCTAGAGAGGTTGCTTCTGAAGCCATTCAGCTGACTGATGTATGGGAATGCCGTCTAACTCTGTTCAAGTTTGCTGACAATCGCACTCATGTTCACGGCTATTCAAGGTACAATTCAACAAAGCATTCATTCTCCGGCAACCCGGTCCATGCTCCTTCGGCAGACCAACAGCATCCAATCACCTTCACCCACTCACCTTGCCCCTCGACGTGGCGGTTCTTGTTGGCGATTCTTCTAACTGAAGCAGTCTACACCTCCCGGATCAGGATCTCTCAGTTCTTGAGAGCAAAGCACTCACGGATATCGAAGGAAAGGAACGACTCGCCATTACTGGCGCCAAAACATTCCCCATCAGATTGAAGGTCGCTCACAGGTACGACAAGCTTGCTGCCGGTATACTGTTGTCTCGTAAGTCCCGGGACCCGTATCTGAAGAGAAAGCAGACGTCAGACCCCGTCCAGAGGATGACTTCGCAGTCTCCGTCGGTTTTGATCAGCTTGAACGAAGCGCGCGGACCGGGGACTTCAAGCGAGGCGTGCACGTCAACCTCAGCCGACTCCTGCGGGGAGTCGGGGAAACTCACAGTTGTTAGCGTTCGCTCCGACGTTCCCGACTTGGATGTACTCTTCGTACGTCTGGCAGCCTGATAAACGTCAGCCGTCGGTCGTTGCAATTGGGGGATGACGTACTGGTACCGGCGAAAGTGTCCATCCCGAAGTAGGCGCGCTTGATCGGTGTGGCCTTGGTCACCAAGAGGACAAGGGAAAGCGACGCGAGGAGCAAGATGGCGAAGTGCATTGTGAGTGAGCTTGTTACTTGCCTATCGAGAGAGTGTTGATTGCGTCGTAGGATTGGCAGCAACTCGCCGGCTTATATATGGTTTGAAGACATCTTAGTTGTGCCCCCAGCTCAGCAGCCCAGTGCTCCGACTCGACTCCAAGCCTAAGCCTGACCACCTTCGACCTTTCTTCCCCGTTCAAAGGGACGGATCATTCCGAATGAGCGAACTGTCAACATGTGTCCCAATCTTTGTGTTTGAGGTGGGATACAACGTGTGCAGTCTGGTACTGGTAGCGAAGAGTCTCTTCTCAAGGAGAAAGAGGTATTGCATGAATGGATACTATCATGATACTCTTGGCATTACGTCATTGAAAATACAATACTGTGATTTGCTTACAGAATTGGTGCCGTGCGTTCGTAACTTTTGGTATGCGCGAAGGCGGGGACACATGTATACCAAAGCGGAAACCCGAAAGGCTACCGTATTGGCTATTTGCCAGCGTCGTAATGGTTACCCCATCCAACCCAGGCCGCAAACCATGCCAAGACCGCCGGGAGTGAAGATCCAGGACTAGCTCATTATGATGGGGTGAGTCGACCATTATGAAGGTACTCGGCGCATCCTGGCCGGCCCTAAATCTGCGAAGTGGAGGGGTTCGCTTCAACCCGTTGTCTCGTGAAGACACGTGAATTTTGGCATTCATACATTCACGAGTAAACCTCGTTCACATATCCCTGCAGTATCGAACACTCTGGTTTGTCATGGATGGCATAGGCTTGCTCTATCTGTATTGCGCTGGCACTAAACTATAATGTATCAGAATGCTTGGTTATTCTCGAATCATGTTTCAAGATTATCCAACCGCCTTAATTATAAGTCACGACAGTGCGACAGATCTCTTGACTTGCCACTCACGCTTCAAGTTATCCTTCTGTTTATCGTTGTTGATACGGTTGCACTCGAGCTTGCCTCCGCTTCCGTTTGGATTACCCGTCAACTTTGTGAAACCGTGCTTCAACAATCGGGGATGGCTTCGGCGAAATGTTCTCGGTGGCGACAATCTGGGACATTCCTACCTCCAGTGCAGTTGAAGCCCCTCCAACACACAAAAACATTTATAGTTACGATCACCATTGCAAGTACAATTGTCAGAGTACGCTTGCGCTAGCCATGCAACCCTCGGAAGAACGGCTGACCATATGCAGATGCCATCATACAGTCAGAATACCCTATCGTCCGAGTTTTCTTGTACACGACACGCCTAGCTGAAGCAGTCTACGCCGGTTATGTTAGGAGCTGTTCTTTTCGTTATGGAAGAAAACTCACGGATGTCGAAGGAGAGGAACGATTCGCCGTTGCTAGCACCGAAGCATTCGCCAACACTAGTGGGGCAGACCGTACTCGGGGTTAAGAAAGTGTCCATGCCGAAGTTAGTACGCTTCACAGCGGCCGCCTGCACCTTGAAAGGCACAACAGAGAGCATAGCGACGAGAGCAGCGAAGAATCGCATTGTGAGTATCGATCGGGTTGCTTGCTGGTCAAGGTCACAGACGAGCTCGCTGACTAGGTTCAGCCCTTGATCACTCTCCTCATATACCTTTTCGGCTGCCATTTGGTCTCCGTTGCTCGCTGGTCAAATTGGTGCCACAAAACGCCACTAGTGCCCCGATCAGTAAGCTTGCCATCTCTAGTCCGTAATGGATGAATATCACTCGATCTCTCGCTCCAAATCGAGAGCGATTTTCTCGTCTGAATTGCCGTCCCGGAGAGTGACAGATTCAGCGCCGGGCTGGGGTGGAACCACAAACACATGTCCCATGGAGGACCATTGATACAAAGTCAAGCCATCATCATGGAGAAATCGTCTACATTCTGACCATGTGCTTCATTTATTCGTATGTGAGTAATGCCGACTGGGTCGAGGGCACCGCTGAGAGAAGACACCGCATGTGCGGCGTCGGGCATAAAGATAACGTAACTTTTTTGATTCTATAAATTGCTTAGGTGCTTATATGGATCACAGGCAATGGAAATTGCTTACTATGAGCACGGAATTAATCCGTATTGCACTTGCCGAAGGTGCTGTCGATTGATGAATCAGACCAAGAAGCCAAAATATCGTTGCAAAGAAATGATATTGGGAGGGGTACTGTATTCGGGAGGTAGACAATATTGCATTTGAATGCGCAACTCACTAACGGGTGTTCACATCGATGGTCTGGAAAAGGCCTATGGACAGATCTCAATATCGCGATACCATGTGGAGAACAGTACAATATACATACATCGCGCAAAGTTAGACAGTTCATATTCAACCAGCAGGTCCCGTACCCAAATTAGTCGTGACTGTTAATCAGGCACGCTTGATCTCTCTATATGATTCGTGATGTACAGATTAGAGAGGCCGCATATTCAATGCTGCCGAAGTGTAAGAAGCAACGGCCCGGGGCACACGATCATGCACAGCCGCTCTGGGTTGCTCCGTTTACTGGATGTCTGTTAGTCTCCTCTTCCAGTCGAGATGTGGATCAGCTTTTCCGCCACCAACTGTCTTCATAATGCAGTCATATTGGTGTTCAACACTGGCCACGGATCCACTGCAACTAATGTGCCCCCTTCACCGAGAACATCCTTCAGTTAGCTGAGTCACGCGTCCACAACGATTCGAGCCTCCGCAGTTTAGTATACCATTGATGGTTGCAACAGCCATTACCACTACAAGTTGTTAAGGTAGGTTCGCACTAGCTATGCTACCACGGAAGAAAGGATGACCACATGCAGATGCCACGATACAGCCAAACTGACTTATCGCCCGATGTGATTCGCTTAGCTGAAGCAGACTGTACAACCTCCGTCAACAGCTCTCTCCAGCCCTTTCTGGACCAATTTACTTACGAATGTCGAAAGACTGGAAGGTAACCTCAAGAGGAGACGTAAAATGGACTCACAGCCAAGCGAACTCTGTGCCCTCCCTTGGATATGTGGCATGCAGTGAATATCCACTATGTAGGACAGTGGAAGGATACCACTAATGTACTAGTCAGACCCGCGAAGCACCCCGTTGTGCCCACATATGCGGTACTTTTGTTGCTATGTCCCGCGAGCCGTTCAATTTGCGTCAAACGCCCAGGTCAGTGCCACTCCTTTGTCTCGGTTACATCTTACTCCTTAACAAACTCACATCTGCCTTTGCTTTCGCCTACTTCAAGCTCTTAGGATCCTCCTCGCTCAACCAAATTTGACGATTACGTACCTGTCTTTCATGAATCGCGATTCTTGCAGCGCCAACGGCAATTGGCTTTCCCAAATGCATGCGAAGAGCTGCGACCAACCCCGTTGATGGATTACGACCTCGCGTTTTACGACCTGTCTGTGGGTTGGCTTGGATCGATCTGGATGCCAAGCCGTGCTTTCTGGAGTTTTTCCACTAACGCGGTCTCTTCTACACAATCCAACTCATCGCACATGACCTCATTCTCGAACCTGCACACAGGCGAGCTGCTCGGCGCTCAACGCCCCGGTTGGAGGTGCATCCTTGGAGATTTATACTCCCTCAGACGGCCATCTCACTTTGTGTGGATCCGCAAGGCGGGGCCAAGGAATCACATGGAGCTGCCGACCGTCTTCTCTCTGTTAGTCTATAAAACCTCGCTCCAAAGCAGCGTAATCTGCAGGGGAACTTGAGCTCTCTTCAGCCAACAGTCGCCTCTTCATCAGCTCCACATCGACTCGACAATCTAAATGATGTACTTCGCTGCCATCCTCGCTACTGTCCTCGTCGCCCTGCCCGTGGCTGTCAAGAGCCAGGTGCTGACTTTCTACGCATACCCCCAGACTAGTATGTTCAGGCATTTATTTATCATGGTGGGTACCTGACCCTGATGATCTGAAGACTGTTAGGGCGGTGAACAAGAAGAATGGCAGGGGGCTGGTCCTGGTCGTCATGTTGGGAACTTCGAGGCGCCGAGGTACTCCTTCAGTATCTGTATGTAAAGTTCGTTGTTGATTGACCTGTGTTTCACACTTCCATGCGACCAGGTCAAACTGACCACAGGTGCTACCTCGAGATCTACGAGGGTCTGAACCAGGGAGGTGGCTCCGTCCAGCTTTGGGGCGACCAGCCCGGCGACGGCACTTGCAGCTGGACCAGCCCCGACTACGGCTACTGGAGCTTGTCCATCAACTGCAACTAGTAAGTGTTGTGCTAAACCAATCGCATATGTCGCTAACTGGATGCGTTGCGCAGGGCGCGCTACCAATTGCTTCAGGTGCTACTAGAAAGGTTGTTCGAACCCGGTAGCTCCATTGTCTGCTGTGTGTCCAACTTAGGCAGTCAAAGCTCGTGTTATGCAATGTTGTTGTTCTGTTCGCGTGTCCCGCAGAGATCTATTCCGATGTACGGCCTGCATGTTTATCTTTCATAAGCCGCTTCGGACATCGCAGAGAGCCACTTTTCGGGAAGCGTGGAAGCCGGAAAAGAAACACGTTGGTAAGGCGACGCCGTAACATGACACGTAATGCGGGGTTACAGCTTCTCCATATCAATCAACACATCGGTAGCCACTTTGCAGTCGTACAACACATCCAGCGGATTGGGAAAAAAAAAGGAATGGAATTACAAACAAGCTCTTCCTCATGAATCAGGCAAAGCCGTTCTTCTTTTATGTACGTCGTAAGCTTTTCTTCAGCAAAAAAATGGATGCAGGAGGAGCCAGTGGTAGTTTGGGGAATCACTCGAATTTCCTTTTCGTCTTGCGTATCACCAGTGCGCCACGCACGGGTGCGTGACTCGGGTGCCTTTCTGCCGCTTCCTCCTCCGCGCCTCCAAAGAAAGGTACCAGTACGAACGTTTAGGAAGACTTGATGTCCTCCTTCTGCCCTTCAGGGCTTGTCTCGGCCTAATGATCACGCGTGTCAGAGACGTCAACCGCCTTGAAGAAGGGATTCCGGTACCTGATGAACATCCTTCTCGACCTGCCTCTCGTGGGTCTCGTCGGTCTTCTCCTCACCGCCTTCCTCGCTGCTCTCCTCCTCTGTCTCTGCCTCCTCGCCCACAGACTTGATGATCACGTAGTGCTCCGAAGCAACGGTCTCGCCATCAATGGCCTCGACCTCACCCTGGTAACTGCCCTCAATGCGTCCGGGCGTGCCGCGCTGGCGCTCAGCTATCTCCTCGACCTTGTGCGAGCGAGGGGAGGATCCGGTCCAAGCGCCGAAGAAGTTCATACCGACGAGGGTGGAGATCATGCTAAGGAGCAACGTCAGCCTTGTGCTAGCCTTTGACGCGGAACGAGCTAGCTCACCAAACACCGATGAGGATGGACAGGTAGAATCGGTACTGGCTGAACCACCTTGGTGTCCAACCGGCGTTGGTCGCCTGGAGGTCTGCATACCACTGTCTCACTCAATCAGCACGGTAATGTTTGTTAGACGCCCAGATATCGTACCATCGCGGTGAAACCGAACCATTGGAGTGCGAGGGCAAAGGTAGGCTCAAACGCAAGCGTGCTCCAGCCGAATGCGACTGGAGCCACACCGAGAAGCAAACGCTTGTAGCCTTTCTCGCCGCCGTATTGCGCAATCTCCATGCCCCAATGGAGGGCACCAAGGAAGGAGAGCAAGACGGCGCCGTAGGTTACTTGGAGGTGGGCACACCCGTTCAGGATCGCCATTGCAGTTTCCGGTGAGACGGTGACGCCTTCAAGAGCACCAGAGAAAGCCAACCCGGCTTGACGAGCGTAGTAGAGCGTTGCCGCAGCTGTACCGATGTAGGGGGCAGCACCTAGCGGATTGAGATATCAAGGTGAACATTCGGCAAAACACTGGGATAGAAGACGCACCAATGAGACCAGTATACAGCACCGGCTTCGGGACCTCTGCGGCGATGTTCCTGGTAATGGATGCCTATTAGAGGCTCATCAACAGCACATCCTCTGTCAAGGAGGAAGACCAGAGGCATACAAAGTCTTCGATCATCTCCTCCTCTCCACCTGAGATGCTTGAGGCATGTGTTTCGCGGCTCACAGATGCAGGGTCACCACCGGCGATGGTGCGAGCGATGTCACTTGCCACTGTACAGGAGAGGAGAATCAGAATTTGTCGTGGGTAAACATTCACTCTGCGAACCAGCGCGAGCCTCCTTTCTTGCGCTGCTCATCTGTGCCAAGCCTCAGAACAATAACAACAGACGGAGACAGGAGAGTAACACACAGCGGGCAGTAGTTCCTCTGCGGGGCGAGCGTCTGAGACGGGCTTGGCGGGTCCTTTGCTGTCTGCAAAGTGGCGAGCGAAGCTAAGCTGGTACGAGAGCACTGCAGGAGGGGTGATGCGTGCGACTGAGATCCGTCAGCGTGCCTACTCCGGGAGTTGTAATAGATATATGCGCACCTCGCATGCCTACGGTCTGTGAGGGATTATGCACCAGTCAGCCTCCCTCTAGTAGCGTCAATACAGCAGGTATGACACGTACCGGAGTGACCCTGCGCAGAGCTGGGCCAGCACGAAGCAGACCAAGTCTAGCGATAGGAATCATTGTTGGGTAGGTAGGCGTACGCCGGGTGTTGAAGAATGGATGGTGGGCAGAGGAGGAGGAGGAGGAGGAGGAGGAGGACAAGGTAAGGGAGCGACAAAGACGGAGTCCTTCAGAGGGGGGCGGGGGCTCAGAGCGGCAGAGATGCCTCTTTCGGGCAACTTTCGGAGCCTCTGATCCCGTCGTATCCCGACGTCATATGGGCAAGTAGTGGCAGTGCAAAACAACGCAATATGATCCCGTGGCCGCTACAGCACGGCGCCTCTTTCCCGTGGTCGGACCCTGACAGTATTTTTTTGACTTTTTGAGATGGTACGTCGGCGTAAATACCTCACATATTTGAACATGTTCTAATCATTTACATTCAACGATTAGATACGACGACAAGTTCGCGAGCGTCGCGAATATCTCTACCGAAAGGCACAGGAATCACAGGAACGCCAGACATGGGAGCGCAAGCAAAAACTCAAAGATGCGCTCGCGGCAGGAAAGCTCGTCCCAGGAGAGATGAGGAAGGATGCAGAGAAGCTGGGAAAGGATCTGATGTTCG
Source organism: Dacryopinax primogenitus (assembly GCF_000292625.1). Classification (NCBI taxonomy): domain Eukaryota; kingdom Fungi; phylum Basidiomycota; class Dacrymycetes; order Dacrymycetales; family Dacrymycetaceae; genus Dacryopinax; species Dacryopinax primogenitus. The sequence goes on along the minus strand of NW_024467209.1, from coordinate 635,643 downwards.
ATCAGTCGCAGACAGGTAAGTACTTGGTAGT
>NW_024467209.1:630143-633535 GCF_000292625.1 Dacryopinax primogenitus | reverse complement strand
TATGGAGGCAGGTGCCAGGCGCCAAGGCAAATGCGGGAATGACCGTCTCTTGGTTATTCTCGCCATGCAGGGTAATGGAGCCTGCGCAAGGATTGAGCGGGCCGTCAACTTGCTTGAAGGAAAGGACTTACAGGAGTTCTGGCTCTGGATGACCCTGAACGCCGCCCTTGTGCAAATGTAAGATTGCCTGTCGTGAGCACGTACTACGAGAGAGTGCAAACCTGGGACTGCCAAGCGACTGCGAGACATGACCAGGCGAAATATCTTCGTAATTTTGGCTTTCGCCGCTGCAGTCTGTGGAGGAGGATCAGCGGCATTCGACATGTTCTACCTGTTTGCACTCACCGGACTCGGTGAATGTCTCGATATCGATGAGATCTTCAGAGCGCTTGCGGATCGCAGCAGCCTGAACCATGAAGGGCAGCAAAGCCAGAGCGACAACTGAGGTGAAAAGCGATTGTCATTATTTTTGCGGGGTACTGTATATCTTCGGCCTTTTAAGGAGCCCACAACATGAAATTGAGGCCAGGGTAGTCTGTTCTTCGCGACTATCGCGTTTCTGGTTTGTGGAGCTTATCCGCATGTGAAACGGCAACTTGCAGTGGATTAGGCATCAGAATATTAAGTATGCTACTAGAAAGTTCTTGGGATATGCAAATGAGCAACAGGCTGACAATAGAGCAGCGCGAGAATATCTCGGACGACTAGTAGAGCGCAGCCATGGGAGTTGACCCTGCTTGGTCACCCCTCACTCCGGTGTCTGATACGCAGGTCAGGAAACGGGCCGGGGACATACGATCAAATAATTGCTAGCGCACTTTAGTCGCAAGCTATCGATGCATCGTCAGCCTATAATCCCTGGATGCTAGCAGCAAGCACGTACTGTACACCAAGTAGGAAACCTGGTCGTCCTTTGATGGACCGAAGCAAGCACCAGGCTGCAGCTCCGATGTCGGGAAGTCCACGGAATAGCCGTTGGTGGTATAGAGCGTCACACCGCCTACCCAGGGATTAAGCGAGCAGTCAACTTGCTTGAAGATAACGACTCACAGACGCCCTGGTTCATGATCACCCTGAACGACCCCCTTGTGCAAATGTGAGACCGCCTGTCGTGACGATATACTACGAGAGAGTACAAACCTGGAGCCGGAGAACGACTGCGAGATATTACCATAATTATCCACTTGGAGAAAGTCCTTCAAGTTATTGCAGCCTGCCAAGGAGGGTCAACGGTATTCGACAGGTTCTGCTTGTTCACACTCACTACTGTCCTCGAATGCCTCAATATAGAGGAGAGCTTCAGAGCGCTTGCGAATCGCAGCAGCCTGAACCATGAAGGGCATCAAAGCCAGAGCGACAACTGAAGTGAAAAGCATCGTTGGAGCAGACACTGAAGTGTTATGGTCCACTTCTTGAGAGACTGATACACTTGACCGCGTTCGAATTGAAGATGTAGAGGTCATCTCTGGCTCTGCTTTTATACGTTTGGAAAGACCATCACAGCAAGTCTTGGTAGTCCGAGTCGTTGTAAGGCCGAGTGCAGCGACGGTTCACTCCATTCAGATTCTTCACCGTGTTTCAAAAGAAAAGCAAATTACTGCTGCGTGGCCTTCCTAGCTGAGCCCAATTCAAGTCCTATCCGGTTGCGTTTCGACATGAAGTGGGCACAGCAAGAATGTAAGAGTGAACTGATGCTGCAATCTACTAAGGTGGCTATAGCAACGCTTTCAGAATTGATCCCTGCCACCGAAGTTGCACCACAAAGCCGTGATCCGCCAAGCCTGACTGTCGGATTAATACTAATATATACACTTGAACCACAAATCCAGGAGGTCCTGAAGAAGATTGCAATCGCAACCAGTGAAGCTCTTAATCAGTCCATTAATTGATCAATTGACCTGCCCCGCATCAGCAGATGGCATTCTATCTTATTCGAATTTAAAAACGCTGTTCAGACCTAGGTTGAAATAGATATTTTCGGCCCTTCTTGTGGACGTCATGATTGAGCGCCAAGAAGCTGACATGGCTATATATAGAGGAGAAGTGTGAAACATTTAATGAAACGGAAGAAAAATGAAGCAAATTGTACCTCACCAGGTGTCCAGCCTTTTCAAATACATGGAAGCAAGGCATTGGCTCCCTTTGAAAAGCAGAACTCTGACTCAATTGCGGACCTTTTACTCCTGATGACCCCAATTCGGACTGAGGTAGAGATCACCTCTCGCTCGGGTTTTTTTATACCCTCGAACAGATAATCATATCAACTTTATTGGGCTCCGTAGGGTGGTAAGGAGTGTGATGGTCGTGCGGAAGGAGAAAGGAACCGTGTTTCACAAAGAAACTGCAATAGCAACCCGCTTCCTCGAGTTGAAACGCTTCTCGAGTTGAAACGCTTCTTGAGCTTCTCGAGTTGAAACGCCTATCGGGGATGCGGTTGTTGCCTTCAAGCCGTCTCCAAACAAGTCGCATAAACGGTCCGCCGCTCCCCTATAGCTAAGTGTTGAATCAATACCAGTGCTAGATCTGCCACACCAGAGGTACTGTACAGTGTTGCGATCGCTGCGATCATGAATGAATGCCCCAGACGATCAATTCATGAATGAACATGCGCCCATAATATCATCGTTGCCGAGGGCAGTGTCAATTCAATAGGCTTCCCACAATATTACTAATGTTGATGCACGAATTGGATTATTAGCATACAAGTACGAAAAATCCATCAGTCGAATTGCGCAAAGGTAACGAGCGCTGGTAACAGTGACTAGTGCAAATCGTGATAATGAACTCGCAAAATGTTAAGCACTTGGCTGGTTGAGCCATTTGTCGAAATCAGCAAAAGGGTCCTCGTCTGGCTCCCCTATCGTCTCTTCTTCCATGCTGAAGACCATGTCCGAGGAAGCAAATGTGTTCATGGCCAGGTGCTCGAGATTACCTTGTTCCCTGATGTCATATGTGGATTCATGTGTTGAGGTAGATAGAACAGCGACAGAGTCATCAGCAGGCATGGAGTGGGTTTGGGTTCCCATGTCCTCTGGAAGATAGTCAATCATGTCGTCAGACATGAACAGAGCAGCTCCATTTTCGAAAGGTATGGCATCCTGATGTAGCTCGTGCTTCAGTGCATCTACCATGACGTGAGGATAATCAAAAGGACCGGTATCCTCATCAGACAGCATGATTTCACAGATTCTGTCGAGTAGTGTTGGCATGTCAACATCCGAGGTTGATTGGACTAGCTGGGTACACCTAGACACATCACCCATTGCCTCATCCAATGTTGGAAGGAAGAGAGGTGTATCTGCAAGTTGTACAACTCCATTATCTGTAGTTGCTCCATCTGGAAGGCGATATGTATGACGATCTTCTGGAAGCTTGTAGAAGGAAGATGGCTT
>NW_024467209.1:625439-630123 GCF_000292625.1 Dacryopinax primogenitus | reverse complement strand
GTGTTGCCCTAACACACCAGCAGCTTGGTGTGCTGCCTCTGCAGCAGAGGATGTATTTGGGTGAGGTGTTGGTGGATGTTGGCCAACTGTGGCACTGTCTTCAATATGTGTCAGGACAATGGTGCTGTCTGGAGGAGCCAATGCAGGTCAAGTGGGTGTGGTCATTGTTGCCAAGTTTCTTTAAGAGAAGGACTGAGGTCAGTTTGTGGTTTCCTGCTACCAACTGTCAAGTTGTTGATTAGGGGAGAATAACCAAAGTGGTGTTAATTGGCTTGTGGCAGGCCAATCTGCCCCTATATACATATAGGCTACATAGATAGTCTAATGGAATCAAATTCTGGTGCCTTAAGGCTGCGCAAGGGTCCTGCACTGCCACTCTTGGCGCAAACTCTATGGTCACTCACTACCGCCTCGTCTCCTGCCATCGATGTGGTATACAAGCTGGCGAAGACCAAACTGTGCGAAGCACTGGAGAGCAAGGTCCCGATTGCTATTATTGAAGTACATGGCAAAGACCTCATCGTGTCCGCCGCTAACAGCGGCACGGCAACACCCGTAAGTATGGAAGGCGGCAGTGCCAGTGCGAATCTGGGAGCAGCGGCAGCGTTCAACCCACCTGTGGCTCAGCCAAAGAGCACGAAGAAGCCGAAAGAGGTACTGAACACATCGACCGTCGAGAGAGAGGCGAGGTTCATGGCCAGTGCGGATGATTTGTTCGACTTGCTAACGTGCGTCCTCCATAACTTAGGCGCCACGCGTTTCTCACGACGGACAGCGACGAGCGCCGTATTCCGACGTGGTCACGCGCCGCAGCTCATTATAGGCCCGAGCCTGGTTTTGAATTCTCGCTGTTTGGTGGAGGTGTGACTGGCCAGATCACCGACGTTGATCGACCAAAGAAGATTGTATCCACATGGAAGCTGTCCAGCCCGACATGGCCTACTAATCACGCTGGGACGCTTACTATCGCCTTTGATCAAGGATCGGACTCGACGGAGGTAAGTTCTCATTATCGGGCGTGCCGAAGGGGATGGAACAGGAGCTGGAGAGTAATCTGGAGGGATACTAGTGAGCCTTCTGTGTTCTCAATATCACCAAGACACTGATGCGCATCTTCAGCGTGAGGAGTCTGAAGTCTATTGGGTTAGTTCCTCTCGATCCTTTTTCTGCATTCCGCCCGCCACGGTTTAGTAGACTTTGGACAAACGGCGAAGTCCTCGTTCGGCAAGGACATGCCCATCACGGTTTCCACTTTGGGCCCAAAGTGATGCCGCGCTCGTCGCAATCGGGGCGGTTGTACTCTCTTTTTTTGTCTTACAAGGATGTACTAATGATTACTTTTCGGCATCTCACAGGCTCGGTGCGATTCTGTAATCTCTGAACGGAACAGGGTAGGCGGTTGAATAGATGAACTCATTGTCCGTCGTCAATGAGCGTGGGCGCATACGTGCCAGTCGCCATGCTATGTAAGCACTTTGGTCATGTACAGGTTGGCCCGGCCCGGGAGCACACCCATCTCAGGGACCAACGAATACTCATTCACGAAGTCGCTCAACACATTGCCAACAGCCTTCATCACACGGTCCCGTGGGCGCTTGTCTGCTTTGCTTGGCATCAGAAATTAATCGCCTGTCTTGGTCGGCCGGACTCATGTTCTCAGGCACTCGCGCTTTGTCGGCCTCACTCTTGTGGCTTAAACAGGCGACCAGCTTACGGAGATGATGAACGTGCTGTTGCGTTTCAAGAATGCCGGTGATAATGGCCTCCGTTGTTGGATTGCTGTTGTTCGGCTACACGACATTGCCCTGAGGAGATCGAAACGAACTTCGAACTTCGACTGAATCATTCGTACCAGCTGTCCGGAATACACGGTCACTTCCAGACTACACCGAAGGCCGATGATCTATTCTTAGACTCAAACCGGTACATGTACCTCGCGGCAACTGGAGCTTGACGATAGCCTTCTGCACCACTAGCACCTCATTCTCGCACCTGACCTGTGCTCGACATCAAAAAATAGCGTGAGTGCTTGGTCATGCGAGCGCGAATTTACTCGCGTAACCGGGCTTCATTCGATCGCACAGTCAATTTGACTAATCTTACCATTCCAGAGCAACATAGCGGAAGCCAGGTGACCGAAAACGCAGTCCCTCCTTTGCAACACCAATTCACTGCATTCATTTCCTTCATTCCATCGGTGATCGCACCTACCACAGGACTTTCCGGGAAGGTTGGTTGTTCAAAGGTATAAAACATTGCAACAAGTCTCAACTTTGTCTTTCGTTGAGCAAGTCAAGCGTCCCAGTTTCAGAAGAGTCATTTTCAACACAACTTCATCTACTCCAACCATGCTCTTCCTCTCCTCAGTTGTTGGCCTCGTCGCCTTGCCGCTCATGGCTCAGGCCGTTGCTGTTGAGAAGCGGTCGATTCTTGGTATTGACACGTTCGGCGAGGCTAGTGAGTTGGAACGGGTTAAACACCTCGAGCACCACTGATTCCACCCAACTTTGCCTGCAGGCTGCCAAGGCTTCCAGGAGTTTATCCACATCACTCAGCAAGGTGCCAACTCGAACACTTTCCCCGGTCCCAGGTTCGTACTATGTCTCACTGCGTGATAACGATTCGAGCCATTTTAACTCAACACAATAGGGTGTCGTTCTTGGTCACCGAGAGCGATGGTGACTGTAACTCTTTCGTCCCAGAATGACGGCACCATAAACTCATCACTTGATTAGGTGAAGCCATCTTGTGGACCGGTGACTTCAACGGCGATAAGCTTGTCTTCCCCGCGTCCAGCTTGACTGTTGGCACCTGCTTCGGTGCGTCCAACGGCGAAGCGTTCAACTCCTTCGACTTCCGTGAGTCGCGCCTATTGCCACTCTCAAAGACGATCTAACCGGTATGCATGACAACAGATTGTTTCTAAGCGCCGAAACCGAGCGAGTCACTCTTGCAAGGTTCGAGTCATCCGGAGCGGACCTGACGGGTCCGTGCTGAAACGCGTGCCATGCAAGTTAGTAACTACAACGTCCAAAGAAATCACTCGCCTGTTCCGAATAAATATCGTATGAAGAAATGCACGAATTATGACCGCAGAAGGTGACATAACCATGAGCTAAACATATGTGAAGGTGGTTCCGGCTTGCCAGAAGCGGATGACCAGCCAAACACGGGCTGTGCGGTGAGAAGCACGCATTCCCAATCAACTTCCCTGTGACTACGAAGCACCCGCTAACTCCCGCGATTCGGTCGGCGGGAAAAGGATTGGCTCTAAGGGTTGGGTGCAGTGGTCCTTTGCTGAAAATGCACTGGACCCGGCTGGACTAGCTCGGGCAACCGGGCCGTGTCCTTCCTCGAGAACCCTTACTATTTCATGTTCGCTTCCCTCGCCGCCCCCCTCCCCGCAATCGACGCAGCCATCCAGGGCATGTTTGCCTTGTGGAGGAGAGGATCCTGCCTTTTCTTGAGTTGTTCTGCTTTGGCCATGAGCACCTTGATTTCCTTGTTGTTCCATTCAACTGTGTTGTCATGGTTTTTAAAAACCATTGCGGAGGCAAATTCTGATCTGTCCCATGATGATAGCAGGCAGGACGCTAACCCAGAAAATCGCAAATACGCGCACTCCTCGTCCTCGAAAAGCATCAGACCCTTCTTCCTCCGCCTTCTTCCTATTGAGTGGTACCCTAGGCAGTTCATGTCGTCCCGACCGTATATGCTGATTAATTACCGGCGCACCGATTAAAACACCCCGATCATGTGTGTTCTCCAACTACCAGCTAACGGCCCATTCAATTGCGGGCACTGCCATGTCTCATGAATCATACATAACGGGCGGCATTGATGCCCTCATTTCGTTCGTGGATCAGAGTGCTTGTGATGCACATTGACCAAAAGGCTACGTTCTGTTCCCGTTGCAGTGGCTAAATATTGTTTATCTCACTCCCTGCTGTGCTGAGCGTCATGTTCGCTTTAGTGCAGTCCCCTCCTTTGAAGAGGCATTCAAGTATCGGAGTCGATACATTCACAGGCAACAGTCAATATGAAAACCTATGTTATGAACTTCTTAACCCCTTGACGCAGATTGCATCGGCTTCCAGGAATTCATTCATGTAGGTGCCGTCGGCGCTAATGCCAATCTGTTTCCTGGACCAAGGCACGTAAGATCACTCCTGCTTGTAATGCTCTCCAGACGCATATATCGTAGGAACTCATTTCTTGTGATTGACAGCGATCTCACTTGTACGGCATGGCTTAAAGTGCCGATCAGCAGTCAATAAACGTTGGGTATTGACTACCGGTCCAGGCGAGGGAATAATGTGGACCGGCGTTTTCAATGGCGATAAGGTGGTCTTCAACCAATTCCAGCTGACACCTGGAACTTGTTTTGGCAATGGCGAAGCGTTCAACTCTTTCGACTTCCGTACGTACTTGCCTGCATCGTCCGAACCACTGTGGGCTGACGATGGTCAATAGACTGCTTTTCGAGTATCATGAGCAATTTTGGACGTGAGATATTGCACTTCAATCGCAAACGATTATTTCCTGACTTCTGCATCAGCAAAGACGAATGAGCAGGCAGCACCCACTTCTGGTCTCATTGAGTTCTCCGAGTTTTCCACGGTCAGCCATCGTATAACTGAGTGACACTGAGCTGTTGGGTTAGGCTAATTAGGTATGCGGTACG
>NW_024467209.1:617087-624146 GCF_000292625.1 Dacryopinax primogenitus | reverse complement strand
CCGTTCAACGTACCTTCCAGCGTACAAAGGCAGTCTCGGGCGATGATGGCGCAGAAGCAGGGTTTGGCGCGTATCTAGGACCAGAGCATGGGAAGCTGCTCTTCCGTGGCGAACTGAACTCGGATTTGTATGGTCCACTGCAGACTGAGTACGAGAAGGGAAAGTTAGCTGGAACGGATGTGTGGATTCATAAAGATCGGTGCGTCAGTTTTGCTGTCCAGTCAAACACGATCGTTCATGCGACGAACAGGATGAGCGGTATCTGGGGCCGGAACACTCCGCTAGAGGAGCACTTGACGAAACACAACATCAAGACGCTGTTCTGGAGCGGTGTGAACGCCGACCAATGTGTGCTTGGAAGCGTGGTTGACGCCTACTCTTTGGGATACGACATCGTCGCGGTCGAGGATACAATCGCTACTACTTCTCCTACCGGAGCGAAGGAGAACCTCATGTACAATAGTATCAGAGTAGGCCATTTCTTGTGCAGGTCCCAGAACGCCGCTGATAGTTCATTGTGCAGAGCTATGGCTTTGTGACAGATTCGGAGAGGATTTTGGGAGCGGTATCCACATGATCATCTTGGTATTTGTAATTCCACAATATGTAGGCAATGATTTTTTGCAGTCCAGTAGATGAACAAGTTACAACATGAAGGGCTGCTCCAAAGTCTGGGCACGTGACGAATTTCGGACGCGTCATAAAGAGCGGGCCCTCCTGCTCTCTCCCTCTTTCTTTCAAACCAAGCGGTTACTGCACTTCATATTCGTCCAGTGCTCTTTAATGGCTTATTCCTATTCTAACCAGCAATGTGCTTCTGACGCGCAACATGGTAGCTACGACAGCTACGAGCGGTATCCCCACGATTACGACAGGCTGGGAGGTACGTGTATGCGCCTTGGGGTCATCAAAGACGGCAACTTAATTATTCCGCAGTGTCAGCAATTACGACGCCTTCGTATTCCGGCCACCCACAAAGATATCCAGGATATCCTGCATACGGCTATCACCAGCCTCCGAATTCTTATTTTCTTCACCATCCGGTTGGGCACGAAGCTCCACCTTACTGTACCCCTCCCACGACGTCTTCCTCTGATGAGCTCCACGATGACGCGCAATCGATGATGATCCCGTATCGCACTTCAGAAGGGTACAGAGGCAATGCCCCTTCTCCCAAGAGCGCATATATGCAGGGTCAGGCGAGACAGGACTCGCCTGAGGAGGCCTCTGAGGAACTTTCACCCTCTTTGTCTACCGCTCCTCGCAACAAGCATGGTATTGCCCTTCGTGCCGTGTCAGAACTTCGTGAGCTTCTTCTTCCTACTCACGGGTCCGTTGCTGATCGCCCACAGCCGATATCTACCGGAGTATGTTTAAATTTGGCGTATTCAATGCGATGCAGTCCAAGTGCTTTGAATCTGTTCGTGATATCTCGAGCGTATACACCCATATTATCTTCTGACCATTAGAAAAGGCGTTACATAGTGATGAGAACATGGTAACTATTTCTTGAAAAGGCTTGAAAACGACCCTGATTTTGTATGCGCTTTGTAGGTCATCGCTGGTGAGACTTATTATAGGGCGAGGCCGTGAACCCTGCTCATGTAGCATTGCGCAGCGCCAACTGGGAGTGGGAAGACCGTAGTGTTTGAATTGACGATTATTCGTCAGCTCATGGAAGGAAATTGCGATGCCAAGTGCGTGTACATGGCCCCCACGAAGGTGCGCGATATCTTGTGCATTCTCCAGATTTTCTTTCTGAGCATCTTAGGCTTTATGCTCCGAACGGTTCCGCGACTGGACTGCGAAATTTCAAGGGGTGGGAATCACGTGTATGCGCCGACCTTCTGGAGGACTGGCTATGAATAAGTGACTGTACCTCAGGTTGCGAACTTACTGGCGACACCTACGAAACGGGTAGGGCAGCCTGGAATAAGGCAAAGAATAGCATGATCATGTGCGTCGGCTCGTTCTCTGTGACGTTTTTCAACTCAACTTGTCAGTATAACCACGCCTGAGAAATGGGACTCTCTAACACGCAACTGGTACGTACCGAACCCTCTCTATCGGAGGCTTTCATGCTTATACCGCATAGGAGCGACAATAGCATAATTTTAGCCCAGATGAAACTCTTCCTTGTTGATGAGGTTCGCTCTGCCCCTCCGTTTTGATACATCCCTAACAGCTTGTCAGGTGCATATACTTAACGAAAATCGTGGGAGCACTTTAGAGGTATGCCTGGCTCGTATGCGGCTACGCGGTTCCAGTGTACGCTTCGTGCTTGTTTCTGCAACCGTTCCCAATGTGGAAGATATTGCTGCATGGATTGGAGATGCCAGCACGGGTGGAACCACTGGTTCTGCCACAGTTCTTAAGGTGCGACAGACAGGCACAGAGCATCACTTGCATTTTTAACTCCTCCAGTTCGGCGAAGAATTTCGACCTTGCCCCATCACGAGACTTGTGCACGGTTTCGTACGCAAGCCTAACAACAACGACTTTCAGTTCAATGCAACGTTGGACTTCAAGATTTTCAGCATCCTTCAAGAAAAAATCCAAGACAAGCCGGCTCTGATCTTCTGCGCGACCAGAAAAGGTATGAGAGCTCGGCCATCCGCATCTGAATATATTTAAACAGGCGTCTAGGTGTTTTTTCCACTGCCGAACAGATCGCCAAAGAATATAAAGCTTTGTTGGATTCAAACTCGGCCGTCCCTTGGCCGGCGCCGAAGCAGTGAGCTTCTCTATCTTTATATTGTCCTGCCCATGCTGATCCCGAAGATAGTGTCGACGTGCACTTCTTTGATAAGGCCTTATACGGTTGGGATTATTAGGCCACCGTCAACAAGTTTTATTCCCTGACGATAAGCAGAACTTGCCCTATGCGGCATAGGCGTCCATCATGCTGGGATCCATGTATCGGATAGGCGGACCATCGAGGAGCTGTTCATCCGAAAGCAGTTGCGTGTCGTAGTGGCGACCTCGGTACGTACGATCGGCGCATGCCAAAGGCAATAATTTGACGGCAGACGGCAGACACTCGCAGTTGGCGTGAACTTCCGTGAGATATAGCATGAAGAACTTAGCAACTATGGCTAATTTTATGTTAGCCGCTCACACGGTAGTGATCAAGGGTACTAAACAGTGGACTGACAAGGGCTGGGCCGAGTATTCGGATCTTGATGTCATGCAGATGATGGGAAGAGCGGTTCGTTCATTGTTGCTGCCCACCATCAAATTTAGTAACCCTTGTCATAGGGTCGGCCCCAGTTCGATAAAGAGGGTTTGGCGATTATTATGACGGAATCTTCCCACGTAGCTCGATACAACGCTCTTGCATCCGGCAGAACGCTGCTCGAAAGCTCTCTCCATCTAAATCTCACTGAACACATTAACTCGGAGATCAGGCTGGGGACGATCTCGAGTACCGACAGTGCGAAAGAGTGGTTACACAGCTCGTTCTTATTTCAACGGATACGAAAGAACCCTCGTCATTACAGCATGGGAAAAGATGAAAAGCAGTCTTGGGAAGCGCGGCTGGACGATCTTGTCGATGACTCTATCAAGAAACTGGAAGATGCTGAGCTAATCAACGTAAATGAAGGTGGACGCGACATATCTGCGACAGAATATGGAGAAATAATGAGTCGGTATTACATTCGTTTTCCAACGGTGGGGTCATCCGTCACGTCTTCGCATCAAATTCTGAACGAGTCACTCCCTTGTAGATGTGCCTCATTCTGAATCTTCCAGCGAGGGCTGGTCTACGTGAAATGGCTCGTTGCAGTTGACCATGATACAACCCCAACTTACCTTTCCATTTTATAGTTGGAAATGATTTCCAACGCAACAGAGTAAGCATAATGTCGTGCTTTTGGTAGCGCTGTGACTAACTGATAACTGAAGGTTTCAAGACGTTCGCATTCGTAGTGGAGAACGCACTGTACGTTCACGTGTCCAACAATAGATACTTCAAATCTTACTAGACGCAGATGCTGGAGGGCCTGAAAGGCGAAAGCAATATCCGATTCCCACCGCAACGGGTGCTTCATTTATCAACTATGTCTCTCTTCTTATTAATATTCCAGCAGATCATGAAGCCTTCCGACAAGGTCTTTCTAATGATACAGGCCGTTCTAGGTGGCGTGAACTTGAATAGTCCGGACTATAAGGCACCCGACGCACAAGCTCCACATTTGGAAGCAACCTCTATGTTCAAGCACGCGCCCAAACTCGCGAAGGGTGAGTGATCTACCCAACATGCATGGATATATCTTCATCTAGAATGCAGCTATCGCCGACGTAGGCACAATCAAGAATAACGGCCATTACATCAAGTACGGAATGGATCTGTGAGTAGTGCTTTCACTAAGATTAATATCAGCGCTGATGTGTGGGCTGTAGAATGCGAAGTTTAAACGCTAGAACGTGGGAAGATCGGATAGGAGTCTTGAGGCAGATCGATCAGATCGGAGACAAATCGTGCGTGGGTGATATTTTGCCTCAGAATTTGGTCGTGACGCGTTTTCAGTCTACTCGTAAGGTCATGCAGCCTTTTGCGCTCCGTTCTTTACTATCAGACAGATACTGCAAAACGGTGGAATCAAAGACATACAGTCCTTGCGCAAAGCAACTCCAGAAAGGCTGGAACTGGTACGGAATTATCCAAGGATCTTATTAACTCTTGACGTTGTCCAGCTCTTGGGCCGTCATGCGCCATTCGGTCGAGACGTCTTGAAATCGGTGAAGACCCTTCCGGATTATTCGCTGTCCGTTGAAGAGACCTCGATCGACCCATCAAAAGACAATCGGCCGGTATGTGCTAGGTTGCATATCTCCATAAGCGTTGTCTGCGAAATTGGAAGGAAGAAGAAAGGAAAATCATTACATCTTGGTGCAACTTCGATTTTGACGTGGACATCGGACCTGGAGGTTGTGGACTTCCGTAGAATACCGTACGGGATTGAAGTCACCTCCATAGCTCCGACTGTGCTAACAAGGTTTACTAGAACTAAAGTGCTTGTGGAAGAAAGCAAGGACTATCACGTTGAGGCAATGCTTACGAAGCCAAGTCAATCCGTCATGATATCCATCAGCGGGGTAAGCGGCCCATTCATGACAACTACCCATCAATGTGACTTGATCTGGGCCCGCAGGACAACTTTGCAGGACTCACGGTGACTAAAGAATACAAACCGGCATTGGCTCCCAATCAGTATCCGACTATGCTGACTCGACCGACGTTCGGCGCTAGGCAAGGGTCATCGGAAGATGAGTTGCCCGCGAAATGCATCGAGCGCTCGGACGTAAATCAGGGAGCATTCTGGGAAGAGCATCAAATCGCCAAAGATGACGACTTCCTGGACTTAACAGGGCACGATGATCAAGATATCAGTACGTTGGCCGTTTCTTCCCTAGACTATGTACCCTGAAAATATGCCATCAGATACCGCCTTCGCTAAGGTAAAAACCGGCACATGGACTACAAAGGCAACCCCCCCTCAGCAGCACACCCTGGAAGGCAACTCTCTGTGAGTCTTGTGTCCTTCTAGCGGATTGGACGCTTGCTATAACTCAGGTAGATGCAACCATAAGTGCAAGGACAAACGCCGTTGTCGACATTTGTGGTAGGAACGAAATACCGTGGCAAATCTGATTATGTGTCTCACTGATCCCTGTTATATAGCTGTCAAGAAGGTATACCAGCAAGACCTATCAAGAATCTAGACATGCGAGTTTCGATCGAATCACATACGACAATGACGACGACGGGTTCCAGACTGAATCGTATTCCCTCAAGGAGAACCAGCAAGGAATCTACCGCCCAGGACAACCTGGATTCCCCCGCACTTTCCCCGGCGAATCTAGGAACTGCTAGAAAGGCGAAAGTGAATGTGCTGTCTCCGGCTCCTGCAACTACGCGACGGAACGCTAGGTCCTTTGTGATCAAGCCTGTTTCTGCTAAACTTAGAGACGAGCTTTTTTCCGATAACGACGAACTTCCTTATGTTGACTCTGTCATTCAACAAGCCACCGATTTTAGAAACCAGAATCATGACGATGATGACGATGATGTTCAAGAAATCTCGTCGAGTCCTCTTGTATCATCGCGTCCTCCAGTACCCCTGACACCATCCCCGAAGGACGGGACCGCCCTTCTGACCTGCAATCGGAAGCTGCGGGGTCGTGCATTGGACAGCACAAACGAGTCTCGCCCCGCGAAGCGTCAGAGAAAATCATCAGGGCCGATGCATGCGGTGCGCTCTGTTGATACGCCCAAACCTCATACGGAAACCTCCAACGCATCAAGGCTCGCTCAGTTCGCCAATTCCTTGAGGAAGCCATCTTCCTTCTACGAGCTTCCAGAAGATCGTCATACATATCGCCTTCCAGACGGAGCAACTACAGATAATGGAGTTGTACAACTTGCAGATACGCCTCTCTTCCTTCCAACATCGGACGAGGCAATGGGTGATGTGTCTAGGTGTACCCAGCTAGTCCAATCAACCTCGGATGTTGACATGCCGACACTACTCGACAGAATCTGTGAAATCATGCCGTCTGATGAGGATACCGGTCCTTTTGATTATCCTCACGTCATGGTAGATGCACTGAAGCACGAGCTACATCAGGATGCCGTACCTTTCGAAAATGGAGCTGCTCTGTTCATGTCTGACGACATGATTGACTATCTTCCAGAGGACATGGGAACCCAAACCCACTCCATGCCTGCTGATGACTCTGTCGCTGTTCTATCTACCTCAACACATGAATCCACATATGACATCAGGGAACAAGGTAATCTCGAGCACCTGGCCATGAACACATTTGCTTCCTCGGACATGGTCTTCAGCATGGAAGAAGAGACGATAGGGGAGCCAGACGAGGACCCTTTTGCTGATTTCGACAAATGGCTCAACCAGCCAAGTGCTTAACATTTTGCGAGTTCATTATCACGATTTGCACTAGTCACTGTTACCAGCGCTCGTTACCTTTGCGCAATTCGACTGATGGATTTTTCGTACTTGTATGCTAATAATCCAATTCGTGCATCAACAT
>NW_024467209.1:601363-615126 GCF_000292625.1 Dacryopinax primogenitus | reverse complement strand
CATCAAAGGACGACCAGGTTTCCTACTTGGTGTACAGTACGTGCTTGCTGCTAGCATCCAGGGATTATAGGCTGACGATGCATCGATAGCTTGCGACTAAAGTGCGCTAGCAATTATTTGATCGTATGTCCCCGGCCCGTTTCCTGACCTGCGTATCAGACACCGGAGTGAGGGGTGACCAAGCAGGGTCAACTCCCATGGCTGCGCTCTACTAGTCGTCCGAGATATTCTCGCGCTGCTCTATTGTCAGCCTGTTGCTCATTTGCATATCCCAAGAACTTTCTAGTAGCATACTTAATATTCTGATGCCTAATCCACTGCAAGTTGCCGTTTCACATGCGGATAAGCTCCACAAACCAGAAACGCGATAGTCGCGAAGAACAGACTACCCTGGCCTCAATTTCATGTTGTGGGCTCCTTAAAAGGCCGAAGATATACAGTACCCCGCAAAAATAATGACAATCGCTTTTTTGCCTTCTATTGATTGGTCTCATCAATGGCATTGTCAGGCACACAGCACATTTCAAGGCACACTCAAGTAACAACAAGTGAAGCTAGACATTGTCAGGGCACACTGCCAGATATCGAAAGTATCCTCAAAACAGGAACCGGATAAAATCAAGAAGCAGCAAGGAGAACACAAAGGCTCAAGTTGTGGTTGACAGTAGGGCCAATATAACAAATCAGCCCGAAATGCCTTTAGTGACAAGAGAGGTAGAGTGAAGTCACAAGTGGTCCGAGGGGGTTGAAGTCTAGGTTTGAGTACCAATCAGACAGTTGGAGGGATTTGATGAGAGTTCAATCTAGGTTTGTCACTATCTGACAGTGGAATTCCTGAGATATCAGCTCTAAGGGGCATAAGGCTCCCAGAGCTGGTATATATACATGTAGGAAAATGGAAGTATAATGGAATCAAAATAGAGGCTGTGGGACTGTACAGTTTACCACTGTTTAGGGTGGTGCTTCGAAGTAATTGAGTGGTGTTGCTTCAGGGTTGACAGATTCAGGCTAGACTGAGTCTGAAGTGAGCTTTTCAGTGTCAATTGTATTGAACTTGCACCGAAACTGGGCAAACCCTGACAGATATGTCCCTGTCATGCACCTGCAATTTCTAAATAAGAAAGATAAATATTTACCTTGCTATTATCATTTAAGGTAGCTCAAGTCAGACATACCCCCAATGTTAGGGTTCTGAACTCCAATTTCTGCTTATTATCTCAGCCTTTGTCAACTTGAATCAGGTAAAAACTAACATTGTAGCAGACAAGTCTAAAACTGAGTGAGCCATGTAGACTGCATCTGGCATTTTTTCTGCTCATTCAAATCCTTTGATATGCAAGAATGAGTACAAGGACATATATATTTACAACCTGTAGTAAAACCATTAATGGGGGAAAATGCTGTGTGTTCCTCAATTGTTGCAGCAAGATGAAGCAATCCATTTAAAAAGTCCCATGTGTTAATAATTTTGCAGGGTACTGTATATTTCAAGGCCCAAACAGGGTTTGTAAATTCAAACACTGTAGACCTGATGCCAGGGATGCCAATTAATTAAGTGATGGATTGTTTGAGGGTTCCATTGGCAATTAGCAGCAACTGGAATATGGTACAGTACCTTCTGGTTTGGTGATGCAAGTATGGATATTAGAGCAATTTCCTCTAGTGCCCCCTCTGCAGAGACACCTTCCTATAAGGCCCCTCTTCTTCATGTGTGCTGCATATTTACTTGCACTCTTTGTGGCAGTGACAAGATACTCATAAGGGAGATAGTTTAGGGGTCTTAAAATCAATTTCTCCCACAGTGTTATCAAAAATAAAGAAGACATGCTCATAAGTAATATGGAGGTATTTTGAGGGCTGTAATGACAACAATGTACTAAAGTGATGGAGAATTTTTGTTCCTTGAATATGTATATTATCTCTATATTGTGACTTTTAACAAGGGTGGGACCCCTGAAATATCTCTCATGCTTTTCTTTCTCATTGCCACAGAGAGTGCAAGTAAATATGCAGCACATGTGAAGAAGAGGGCAATTGCCCCCAGAGGGGCATTGTAGGAAGGGTGTCTCCGCAGGGCACCTAGGACCGGCGGACAGCCTTTGCGGCGACTCATCCGGAGGCGGTTGCGAGGGTCAATGGTGAAGGCGCTGCTCCCCTATTGCAGCACCCTTTAACTCAACACCTCAGACAGAACCTGAATTGGGCTAATTAGGCGACTCAGACACAGTGGCCGAGGTTGCAGTGCTTCTTTCCAAACAGCTAGGGTGGAATATATGCATGGGTGGAACCATCGCACTCAGCCTTACCACGACTCGGGCTACCAAGACTTGCTGTGATGGTCTTTCCAAACGTATAAAGTCAGAGCCAGAGGTGATCTCTACCGCTTCAGTTCGAACGCGGTCAAGCGTTTCAGTCTCTCAAGAAGTCGATCCCAACACTTCTGTGTCTGCTCCAACGATGCTTTTCACCTCAGTTGTCACTCTGGCTTTGCTGCCCTTCATGGTTCAGGCTGCTGCGATCCGCAAGCGCTCTGAAGATCTCATCGATATCGAGACATTCACCGGGCCCAGTGAGTGCAAACAGGTAGAACATGTCGAATACCGCTGATACTCCTCCGCAGACTGCAGCGGCAAAACCCAAGTTTACAAAGATATCCGGCCTGGTTATGTCTCGCAGTCGTTTGGCAGTCCCAGGTTTGCACTCTCTCGTAGTACGTGCTCACGATAGGCAATCTTATATTTGCACAAGGGCGGCGTTCAAAGTCACCCAGAGCCAGACGTTCTGTGAGTCCTTTCCTTCAAGCAAATTGACGGCCCGCTCAATGCTTGCGCAGGCTCCATTACCCTGCATGGCGAGAATAACCACAAGACGGTCTTTACCGCATTTGCCTTGGCGCCTGGCACCTGCCTCCATCCTGACGACGGGCAGGATTTCACCTGGTTGGAGTACAGTGCGTCCTTTGTCGAACCGTAGAAAATATATAGGCTGACTGTGTACCGATAGGCTGTAATGGCGGAAGTGAGCCACAGGTCGTTGATCGTATGTGCCCATTTACTGACTTTCTTATCAGCCACCGCCGTGAGGAGGGATGAGCAAGCAGCGCCAACCCACATCGCTGCGCTCGACTAGGCCTCCGAGGTTTTCTCCCCCTCTCTTGTCGGCCTGTTCTGCAGCGACTTCAGTAGCTCAGAGTAATCTGAGCCCGTATGAGTGCCATGTTTCAGTGTAAATCTCAGACGTTCATGACCCAAATGCTGTATATTGCCCGCGAGATTCACACCGGCTCATCCACAGCAACACTCAAAGTACACTTAAAGGACACTCAGAGGACACTCAAAGGACACTCAAAGGACACCGAAAATCTCGGTGTCGTTTCGGATCTCGTTAAGAACAAAGCTGGTATAGACAGGGTACGAGCAGCTTTCATCTAGAAACCTTTTCTACTGCTCAGTACTTTCACGTCTCTTCCCCGCGCGTCCTCTTTTGGTTTGGCGTATTCGAATGATTTTGTGAGTCCTAATAAGTCTCAGTTAGTTATCGTATCGACACAGTGGAGTACGTATTTTTCTTTGACATAACGCTGCGCTCGCGCCGAGCTCTTCTTCAAACTGCTTTTCGGAGCATCTTCATTTTGCACGGTCCCCATTCCCTCCCCTTCACCCAAGAAACGACGCTTCCTCACACGACGTCCGAGGTCCATTTCAGATCTGTTATGAGCAGGTTCAGCTCTGGCTCAATGTACAATACGAACGTACGGGTCTGCCCCACCCAGCATCCTTCGAGCATCGGATAGCGTCGATAAGCCAGCCAGACCAGTGTGTTGTATTAATCGCGTGAACTTAGGTTTGCTGAAGACAACCTCCTCGCAGGTCTCAACCATGTTGTCGTTCGACCCTGTGTCGATCGGTTGTTCTGCGTCGCTTGACGGCGTGAAGCACGCTGGGGAGTCATCGGGAGGTGGTCCTTCAAAGTCTGGCAGCGAAGGATATGTAATACCACCAGTGCGGCTGATTGGCAGTGACTGGGATTCTGCTTCAGCTGACTTCGCAATGAACACATCCTCTTCGTGTATGTCGATATCCTCGTCGTTGAGCAGTTCGTCTTCTGCCGATATGGTTAGATGTTCCATGCAGCACATGAATGAAGAGCGAACCGATGTAAGCAAAGGAATGTCATACCTAGGTTATTGTCATCCCCATACCATGCTTCCGTGTTATGCCTTAGCAAGCCGGTGCCAAAAAAGCTGTAGTTTGCCCCAATTGCAAGTTGCTGCTCACGTACGTATCCGTAAGCTTCAATCAAAGCAATGAAACTGCAAGTTTTGATATCGTTCGAGTGAACACCAGGGGGAAGCCTTCCGGGTGCTTCTGCTGGGAGATCGCAGGAGCTCCCCCCATATCTTCGTCCTCTACTAATCTGTCAGTCCTCGGATCCTAAACATCTCACAACGACGTACCCCAAACAGCCTCCATCCACCCTAGCATCATTGTTCTGTAATCAGTCTCAGTCCAATCCCTTTGAACCTCAGGTAAACAGGGAATTCCGTATGCCCTGGGAATGAGTGGTAGTCGTCGGCCGTATGACCTCTCCTCTCCTACTGTGTAGAAGTCAGCGATTTCGCATTGACGCAGTTTCTGGAACGGACACACCGAACGCATTTACGAATTCGATCCATGGCCGCTTGACATGTCCCTCCCAGTTCTCGTGATACTCTTGAAAGCGAAGGTTCGTCTCGCAGGTTTCACCTTCTCCGACCCTGTCGATCCAGTCAGCACAGCACCGTGCTGGATGTGTCTGCTTACACTAAGGTGCCCAGTCCTTTCCCGAACTGACGTCCCCCACCGAGCAGTAGAAAGGTCCACCCCGTCTTCTCCTTTAAGGACCTGATAAATGATGCTGCGGTTCGAGCTAACTTCAGAATGTGTCTGCAGCGCAAGCTGGTTAGTCGTCGTCAACGCGCGAAAGGAAACTAATCACGTACTCTTGTTTTTCCCTTTCCGACAGGCTGCATTCCGTATTGACTCCTTCGGCTCTCTCAGCGCGCGCAGCCGCCATAAACACGTCCTTGGTGGTATCTGGTAGCTCTTCCCAGAGCTGTTTGGTTACGATCGATCTCGTGCCAAGCGAATGCTTGTTCAGTTCTTCTGCTTTGGCTCTTACCAGCGATGGGATATCGTCTCTCTGAGCCGCCATCAGTTCCCGAGCTCGCATTGCAGTGGGCTGGTGACGCGGAGATTTCATTTCGAGCTTAATTGTCTGCTGTCCCCTCATTCGCTTGTGGTTCTTGAACCAAGTATCAATTTTCTGCACAATTTGTTAGCGATTCCTAGAACTGACGATGTTACAGCATCACATACGATACTCAATGCCTTCCAGAGATCTGTCGGGATCTCTGCTTCCAGGGCAAAGTAATCAGGGAAGGCAGCAAGAAACGCGGTGGCTTGGGCCTTGGTGAACCGCAGCGGCTCTCCTCGACGACCATCGCAGCTCGACACATATGCAGGAAGTCTCTCTTTCAGCCAGTCTATTTGATGGCTGGAAAATCGTGGAATATTGACTGCAGCAGCACCCATGTGTTGACGAGCGAGAGTGGTATAGTACGAGCCAGTCGATGAGGCGGGGGAGACGACGATAGGACAGACGTGAAGTCGACCGGGGGGTGAAGAGTTGTAGTTCAACCACGATGGCTTCTCTAGGTCTGATCCACACTCGCTCCATTAGCATGACGAGAAAAAAAAAACTTGGAGACGGGCAAAGATGCTCCTCCTTTGGGTATCACACAGCTTCGATTCAGGTGTCCGTCGTTATCCAGAGATCGCCGAGATAAGAACCATAAGCCTAAGATTCCTCAGGGTACATTGATGACAGTATCCAGTTAGCAACCTTTTAGCTTAGCACTGCCAAGAAGAATGCATAGAGTTGACCATACATGGCGGTAGGAAATTGGATCGAGGTACCATGGAAGAAAAAGGAAAGAGAAGTAGTAGTATAGTTCCGCCCCAGGATGTAGGACCCTGATTGCGAGGTTGAACACGCATTTCTTTAATTACTTTCCGGAGGAAATATATCTAGGTAATAGAAGAAGACGGGAGGTACATGTATCTAATGAATATAAGAAGGCGGGTAGTAGATCTATCTAAGCAATGGAAGAAGGCAGCAGTTGAATGCCCATTGTAAGATGAAGCTGCGATCTAGTCGCTTGTCAAGTCAATGACATCGTCCTCGCGATTGGCCTCTTCCTGCTGTGAAGTGGCGTGCACAAGCTGAACGACTACGGAGGCCACTGCCATCATCAGAGGACCCGTCGGTTGCACAGGCCTGAGGATGGACACGTTTTCTCGCCCTCTACGTTGTTCCGAATTTTGCAGACCTGTGCGGTCTGTCAGAGTAGGCAGGGGACCTTTTGATGGACTACTTACGCCCAGCACCGCTGCTAACATCATGTACTGTGAGCAATGCGGAGAAAAAGTCAGCCCAATCCCGCGTCCGGCTGCTTCCAACGAGTGTCCAGCTAAAAAGAAGCAAACACCCGGACCACAGCCGGTGCTCCGCCTGTGGCGTTGTGAGCTCCCAGCTCCTTTCGTGACTGACGTATTTCCAAAATCGCACGTTGCCATGCTCATAATGGGAGAGCAGCATTCTATTTCGTCGTGCAAGCAGGTCGAGTGAAAACACGTGTGATTGCGTTAAGTCCCAGTGAATCTTCCAGGGGAGTATGTCGTGCTGAGCAGGAGTATGAGTACACATTCGAGGGATGAACTCGGAGCTACATATCACTAACCCAGGTCCAAATATAGATCACTGCAACTCCCTCACGATGATCCTCTTCGATATGCATGTCTCTGCCACGACCAGTATGGCCTGGGGGTGCATCATTCGGAGCATCCGTACTCCACATAGGAATAGGGGAAGGGGGAGATGTAGCTCGGCTAACGGTCTCCGAGACGTGGGTTAGCTCAATCAAGGAAGATCTTGATGGTGGTGGAGATGAAGGTGGAGAGGACGGCGGCAGGGGAGGACTGGCACCATGCTCATAGATACCGAGTTTCCGTAAGACCTGTTCCTCCCAATATCAACGGCTTGCGCGGTCGGGTTCTGGCTCGGATGCCCTGGTCGAGAGCACGGACCAGGACAGCAGTGAATGCATCGAATGCATGGACAACCCGATCGATTGGCCGGTCTTCCACATCCATTCGTACATGGGAGATGTTGTCTAGGTGGTCTCGCTATTGTCTGCCGGGGCTGGTAGCCGCTTCTTGTGCGTGGGCTTGATCTTCCATGAGATGGGCTTAGATCCATTCTGAAGCAGTAGAAGTGCCGATTATAGCACTTTTACAACGTCAAATTGATGTGCCGTACAATGTAATGGGACTCACCGAGTGATATCGCTTTCCTGGGTTTCTTGGACTTGCAGATATCTTGACTGCGGGATTGATAAGAACTTCACAGTCCGGGTGTCTACAAACCGCTGTTCGACGAGGCGGTCCATAGACAATACCAGACATGGGTGCCAATTCGTGACGTTGCTGAAGCTGTTTGGTGGAAGCACATCGACCCTTTTATGTGATGCCTCGATGGCCACAGGAAAGCACCAGACGCTCCTAGATGTGAACTGAACCCAAAACGCACTCCAGAATTCAAGAGTGAGAATACTACGTACGAACGGGGTCCTCTTCCACAAGTACATGAGAATCCAGCCTCTTCCACGAAGTCGATCGTTGCCCATGGAGATTGATAGATCGTCCTATCAACGGTTTTTTTTGCAAGTGAAAATGGATCCGAGCTGATCGAGTTTCAGACCACCATTTAGAGAATAATACCAAAGCAATTTTACGTACTCACTATGTCAGACAGCCGCAGTTGAAAGATGTTCGAATATAGAAACAGAGGTGACGTCCGCCAGTCCGGTCGGTCCTGTCCGCCGATATTGTATCCCGCAGTTACAGAGAGAGTCGCCCAGTATATTTCACATGTTGATGTTTCGATCTTAGAACCAGCAAGAACATCAAGGCCTATTCAAACAGGAGTAGCCAGAGCGAACAGTACGATTCAAGGGAACTATTGGTGGAATCATATTGAGGGAATTCCCCTAATACGCAACGCCTCGTGCAACTCGCCCATCGATCCCTCATCTTAGCCACCACCTTACCAGCACATCTTTCTTCTACATTCAGCTCTGCAAGTTCTTTTGTAACAATATTGTTGCAATCCAGCAAAATTAAGGCGCCTGATGATAGACTAAGTGAGGTACGAGCTCATTTTCCTGGCAATGCTTCTCATTCATGCTGTGCACTGGGTGACAGGAAGCATTTTCATCTGAGAATACCTCCGTCATATCCAAGAACCCCGTCTTATTACTGATCCGAATACCGGACGATCATCAATTGCTTTCCCAGAAGCGGCAGATCCATCAAGGCCCGATTCCATATAACTACCACATTTCAATGCAGTTCGACAGTGCACGATCTCGATCTTTACCTCCTGCCTCTGATGGTGACCGGGTTCCGTTCTCCGAAGTCGACGACGGGCCCCATTCATGTCATGCTTTCTGTGCGTCGCCCCGGAAACTCAATTTCTCAGGTCCGCAATGGTCGGGAATGATGTCCGTGCTGGCCGAAATGGCAAAGGGGCCGCTTGACTCTGGCACGTTGGAGCGTCTTCGCACGGTGGTTCGACTTTTGGAGGAAAATTCTAGGCGACACCCTGAAAATCATGATTCCAGTAGGGCTCCAG
Organism: Dacryopinax primogenitus; assembly: GCF_000292625.1. Classification (NCBI taxonomy): domain Eukaryota; kingdom Fungi; phylum Basidiomycota; class Dacrymycetes; order Dacrymycetales; family Dacrymycetaceae; genus Dacryopinax; species Dacryopinax primogenitus. The sequence continues at coordinate 606,393 of NW_024467209.1, read as the reverse complement.
ACCACCGTACCCAACACAGCTGGCAGACTAGGATGATTACGACCGGAGCCGCCCGCACACATGGCTTTGGGGCTCAAACTGAGCCACGTGCGGAATTGTCTCGGCCAGGTAAGCCGTTTGTATATTCACTCGGTACTGTTTGATCGATCTCGTCAATGTTATACTGTAGGTCTTCTAACTCTTCTGTCACATCATTATTTGAGGAAGGCGAATTCCCCAGTCTCACTGACGATGAGCTATCGGATGCCGCTCCACCTTCCGAGCCACCCGAAGCGTACTCTCCGCCTCACTTCCAACCTACCTCACCCGTCCCTTCGGAGGCTTCCTCAGCTCCTTCGGTAGCGCCATCGTCATATCTATCACCACTGCGAAATGGCCGCAAACGAAAATATGGAACGGAGGGCGAAGATGCGCCCGTGGCTAGGCGCCGAAAGCTTAGTGCAGATCCTCTCAATCCAGCTGTCATGGTGTCAGAGATCCAGTATACCGTGGAAAGACCCCCAAACTCTACTCGGATGATCCGAACTCCCGCGCAGCACTTTATTTGGATGCTTTCCCATCTTGGATTACCATCTGGGCGTGATAAGTTGAAGAAGCTCTTCAGCTCGTCTCTTGTGAAAGGGTTGAGCGCAGAAGAGTTTCGAGGCACGAACATAGAATATGTCGATGCTGTGGCCGCAATCTCATCCGTTATTCACCACGATAACTGCCGTCATCTGTTGACGTGGAGACGGTGGATGGTGTGTATGGCGCTTAACAGCAAGGTGTCAAAGTAGCAAATATGTTCGCCCTTGCTATGGCTTGCCACTCACTCGGTTCCTTGCGTAGAACGATGTCGCCAAACGGCGTAACCCTTCCTCAGTACTACGAGGAGCATGTATGTCAAAGCTCGTCTTCTGATGGGCACACAATGTCCTACAAACAGTTCGACCGTTACAATCGGGAAGGATCCCATCTAGCGCGCATTGCTCGCTCCGGTAAGTGTGGGAGCGCATCACGTACACAGTCGCTGATTTGCTCTCATAGGTGGCCTACACACCCTCCTCTTGATATTAGCTTTTGGTCTTGTTGCTGAATTACGCAAGATGAACGGCTTCGAGTTGGATATTATAGCAGCAGGCCTGACGGATCCCTCCACACTCTCGGGTATGTCTACCATTTCTTTCTAACTGCCAAATGTGTTAAACGGACTGATCGCACTTTGTAGATGCTAATTCAAATGAAAAGGAGATGAAGCAGCTGCTTCTGTGGAATGTGCTCCCAGGCCTCGCATGGCTTCGGTCCTTTGTTCCTTTGCGAGCCTTTTCCCGCGATTTCGGCGTGGATTTGGCCAGCGACGCTGACTGGTTCGACGTCCACTTCAGGCAGGACGCTCGAAGTAATGGCGCTGAAGGGAGCATGGGTACACAGGTTGCGTAGGGCTGCAGGGAGGTGGAGATTCATTATGTGGGTTCTTCCCGACATGCGCTGTGTCTCTCTGACAGATAGTGCAGGTACATGTATTGATAAGCTGGGTCTACAAAATTTGGAAAATTCAAATGCTATTCCTCTGCACTCTAATTCGGGACTTCCCTGACTTTCTCGACATCTCCCAATGGAGAAGAGATGCAGAGTCCGCTTGCATTTAAGTGTTGGGGCCTGCCCCCACTCAACATAATCGATTTCACCCTCGATATGCTCTGCCGGATGGTCTTTTGGCACTTCGTCAGTAGGCGGCAGGTGAAGATCGAGGTCAGGACCCTCGGGTGTACAGCCCCTAAAATTGAGGGGCGCAAGACACTCTCACGCAGTCGACGGGTCTCCGTCGCTCATCCTCTACACCAGCTGTGTGCAGTCTCAAGCTGTGCTCGAATCTCGATCTTTAATCTTGATTCTTATGTATCGACAAGATGAGCCACCGCAATCCACCTGAGAGCTCCAACAATCGCGCGACCAACACCAACCCTGAAGCCACCGCTTCGTCGGCTCTTCCTCACCCTGGCAAGACGAGCATAGATCTGCAGTCACCTTTCGATAAGCTCTCGGCAGAGATTGTGCTTGCTATCTTTGAGCATTGTCTGTCCGACACACCCGACGTAGAACGCAAGAATCAGCTATGCAACATTGCCCTAGTCTGCCGCCGCTTTCAAGCACTCCCTTATACCAACAGTTCGCTTTGGAGGTCCATAGAGCTGCAGGTGGGATACTGCTGGGTGTTCAAGGGCTGCGGGGAAGGGATATGGTTCTTGGAGAGTGGCCTTCAGATGCACGATCACGACGAAGCGGTGGTGACTGCAGACGCGTCAGAAGGCAGCGTGGCGTCTTTGAACGACAACGACGCGTCGACCTACGGAACACTCCCCAGCGATGATTTCCCGGATGAAGATGCTCTCGCAGAGTTAGTCGAGCAAGCTGTTTCCTTGTCCGGTGATACAACCATGGTTGAGACGACCTCTCACGATGTCACTCACGGCGCCTGGACTCGAAGCACCTTGGAGCATCACTTGAAGCACTGCGGCTCGGAAGGCACCATTCGACTCCATCTCAATCTCACTGTCTTGACTGAATCGATGAATATGCGTGACGCTATGTTCGACCAGTTACGCGACTTGATCGATTATTGGCATCGCGTACGCGCACTGCGTATGAATATCGACGACTGGGCCATCGGGCCCCTCGAAATCAGCAACTACATTAATGGCGAGCTTCCTCTCTGGTCTCTTAGTGTGCAAGACTTTTTGCGTCACAGCGAGCGCATAGTCGTGCGGGTTGTAGATGCTGTCCAGTTGCATACAATCAAACTTGCGCCCGCCAGCATCCAACTTGTCACCGTCGAAAGCAAGCCTGTAAACTTGTCTGGATTGGAGAAGGTTGCCCTGATGGATGCTGAGCTGTTCTGTATCTCGGCCGAGGCGCACGGTAAACATGCAGAAGCCCCACGAAAGATCATGTCTCCGATAGAACGTACTCGTTTTTCTCTGGCGTGCGTATCGTCCGTGCAACACCTCGTCCTCCAAAAATCGAACATCGTGGAAGGAATGCAAGCAGTCGAATTCCTGAGGCTACAGTCATTGAAGATCAATGACCATCCTCTGCAGATTCTATATCTTGTGCGCGCTCTCAACATGCCGTACATGCAGAAATGTTTCTTGCTATTTCCGAACTGTATCAGCTTTCAATACGACGATGTGGACCTGGATGTACAGGAGGCGTCCCTTATCCACCTTGCAAACGCGAACGGATCAAGTCTTCGGCACCTTATTATCAAGCATGCCTATTGCACGAATGACGCTTGGAACAGCGTGTTGACGAGACTTCGTGGAATCGAGTCTCTGGCATTGTTTGCTGGTGCCTTAGACAACAAATTCATCGACCTGTTCCGTTCGGGGGGGACACTCCCCGCGCTGAAGGACCTCACACTCGATGCATGCATCCCATTCTTCCATCCTCGTGCCGATCCCTTCAATGGCAATCATTTTTATCCATTCAGCGCCAAACGAATCGCTTCGATGGCCAATCAAAGATCCGGAGAGAGAAATGGACTGATTTCGATCCGCTTTGCTTTGGGCTGGCCGAGGGAACTTTCAAAGAAGATCAAGCAGGTGTTGATGGAGACTGTGCAGTCCCGTGATCTAACCCTCTCAAGCTGGATAAACCCCTGCCCAAAGCTCGAGGAGTTGGAGCGAGACATGAAAATATGGTAATGAACTCGAACGCTATCACTGCCTTCATGCTGTATCAGACTATACTCGGTCAACGCGTGCCTGGAGCTCGTAGAGATGGAGGAAGAAGTGACATTCCGGTAAGAATTCGAATGCTATTTCTGTATCTACAATGTGCCAGATCATATCTTCCCTTGTCATTATGAAAATAGATATGATGTATAGAAGTATCTGTAACACTAGTACAGTAGGAAGAGATAAATCAAATGTGTCCTACTGTTGTATACTGTCCGACATATTGATCGATCAGCTTGTGTCTGAACCCTGAGCTTTTGCACTTCGCTCATCCCACTTCATCCCCACTTGAACGACGTGCTCGACGTGCTCTCATCAGTATTATTTTCTACTGTACTCATCAAAACTTCCTTCAGATATAAATTACACGATATCATCTTATTCGGCACTGTCTACAAGATCACCAATGGCTGGGAAGCGCAAGAGGGAAGCAGCAACTCCTACCATTGAGGATGGTGCATTGGGTCGATGGGTTCGGACAGTGGAGGTCGGTACGAGGCAGAAAGCGCGATACATCAAGTTACCTGCGCCCCAAAAACAAAATTGGAATATACCGATGAATCCCATGGTAGAGAGTAAGCAGGAGGAGGAGGAGGAACAAGACCAACTGCAGGTGTGCACCGTCTGTGCCCAAAGTCTGATTCGCTCTAACTTACGTTCAGGAGCCTTCCACATCAATGCCTGCTCTAGGAGAGTTCTCGAAACTTGAGAAACTCTTTGAGGATGAGCTTCTTAGGAGAGAAGGACCTTTCAAGCCGGGAGAGCGGTGCCGTGACTGTCTGCAAGGTTCAGCGGTGAGCCGATGCACCGAGTGTTTTGGGCGACAGGGCTTCTGCGATGCGTGTATAGCTCAAGCACACAAAGCTCTACCGTTCCATCGGATACAGAAGTGGAACGGTCTTTTTTTCGAACGAGTTACGTTGACAAAGCTCGGTGCTATTCTGGCGTTCTGCCAATGCTGCGGCAGCAACTGCAACAGAAGAAAAATTACCGTCGTTCATACCAATGGCCTGCACGAGGTGGAAATCGGTCTTTGCGCAGGTGCTTCTGCTTCACCCCACTTCATACAGCTACTGCAACATGATATGTTTCCCGCAACTATCAAAAGCCCGGTTACGGCTGTCACCTTCGACTGCTTGCGCGATTTTCACCAACACAGTCTTTGTTCCAAAAAATCTGCCTATGACTACGTCACGAAACTCGCCCGAAGCACAGACAATGTCGTCCCAATGAGCACGAGGGACCGGTATCGGGAGTTCATGTTCTGTGCTCGGTTGTGGCGCCGGCTGCAGCTATCGAAAAGAAGCGGACAGG
>NW_024467209.1:596400-599420 GCF_000292625.1 Dacryopinax primogenitus | reverse complement strand
CTCGTGCCTCTGCAGTACTCAGGAAAGACGCTGCAAGCATAGATCTTGGCCTTCACCGGGCCCGTGACGCCCTGGCCGGGCATCTAAATCGATTTCGGGAAGCTCAGTCAACCATGACTCCGGCTGTTAGTGAATACAACGGCAGAATATGCGCGTTTCCTGAAGAAGAGCCCTTGCATTTGCCATCTTCATATGAGGATCCAGCGGTCCGAAGACAGCTTGGCTTAGAGCACTTGTCTGCGACTGAGCTCGAACTTAGGAAGGGTCAAGCGCTCGACCTGTTACAGAAGCTGCGAGAAGCGGTGCGAAGGCGACGCGTGATGCAAGCAATGAAACGTACAAATGTCCGACATCAAGGCCCCCAGACTATGGCAGCCAGAACACTGATACGACAAAAGGATGAAATAGACCTTCTTACAAATCGGTATCGTCGGTGCTACAAATCGATGCTGATTCTTGGCTTGCCAGAGGATCACAAACAATACCGGAACCTGGAGGAAAGCGATGTCTATGGAGTGGCATTGACGCAACTTCAAGAAGATCTCGGTACTGGCAGGCAAAGGTTGCCATGGTACTTTCATTTGGGTGCAGAGTTTGCAGCAGCAGACCAGAAATCCAGCTCATCCAATGAAGAATCCCTGGACGAGGCTGGTATGTCTACTACAAGCCTTTTGTTTGAGTTTTGTGCTAATGGACTTCAGTTAGCAGAGTTACATGGTGGAGAACAAAGGCTAAAGCAGACCGCTGGGCAGAAGAAGAGGAGTTGACTAGGGAAGAAATGCGCCGCACGTTAAAGTCATATACCTTTTGGAGGGACATCTGGTGCCAGAAAGCTGCATCTGTCGGCCAGAGTACGCAGATCGAACGAGGTCGCGCAGCGTATGCCTACAAGCAAGGCAGTGTGTTCGCACGATTGTACGACGAAGGCATAAGCTTGTGCGGTTCACTCTTAATTCCCACATCGACAACGCCTGTCACCACGCTTTCCTGAGTTCAAAACACAGCAACTGGACATGAACGTGAGTTCATGGCAATTGATACTCTAACTACGTGCTGACCAGGTGCTCCAGGTGCTCGTTCGAACGTACTGACGCTCGCTCGCGATTTGACGACAGTCAAATCGCTCGCACAAACCCAACAAGTATCGCAGAACGCTGCATCCCTCCGCCCACATTCGCCCTTCATTCAACCGCACAATCGAAAGCTCCGCTCAAGTCAGACTCGCTTCCCATGCATGCTCACCATGGACAACGTTTCTATCTCTGCTACCTATTCCTCTTCGACTTCAGATCTCGGTGGTGGGACAGATGCTGTGAACAAATACGGTACGCGCTTATTTCTTTGCAATATGTTTTCTAATGCGCGTTCAGAGGACGTTGCGTATGAGGCCTACATGCAAGGCCGTCAAGCGTACATCGACCACTTCTTTCCGCCCAACTACGCCTCACACAGCTCTTCTAACGCCTTGTCCGCTGCTATTCCTTTTTCGACAATGGCTCCTACCACTGCTATCCCGAATGTCGAGTTCCAGCCGTCGCCGATTGTCATCAACAACAACTGCACGACGAATATCATCCATTCGAACAACATTACCTATCGCAACAACAACAACTCGCACCACAACAATCGTAGCCGAAACGTTCATGAAGAGGCGAATACTATCAATGGAGCGACGGATTTCGTTGCTCTCTTCAAGAAGTTTTTCTCCGCTGTTACTTGTGGCTATCTCTTCCCGCTCGCCTGGTGAGTTTTTTCTATGCGTTATATGCTTATGTACTGATGCTCGCCTAGAATACTATGAACGGTGACTCGATTCATTGTTACACTTATGACATTGTAGTTTAGCTGTACGTCTCTATGTTTCGCGTCTACGGTGCATTCGCTGATCATTCTACAGGTTGTATTCCGTGTATTCCGAGTCTGCCGTCTGTCATACTAGGGAGGAAGGAGGAACGCAATACATGAAATTGTGGACTACTAGATTACACTGAAGTGGACTGAGTGCGAAACGACCCAAATCGATCAAGATATACACTGAAAGATGGATGGTGAAACGGTTTGGATTACACTGACTTACTGAAATAGTTGTGTTCTCACGGGCATAAGCGAGCCAATATGCATGTTTAAGAAGTATTGTAGTATGCTTGTATAGTCATCTCAATCCAGTCGTTTTTTTCATATGGATAAAGTTCCCCAATGCACAGAGCATCGCCAGCACATAGAAGTATACATCAACGCCATAATGATATTGACCATTGCCCACGTGATGACTTGCGTACCAGCTACCGCGGTGAGGAGGGATGAGCAAGTAGCGCCAACTCTTTACACCGCTGCGTTCGACTCGTGCTCCGACATCTTCTCGCTCTGCTCTATTTTCCGCCTGTTGCTCACTCGTATATCGTAACTGATATGGGCGTTCTAGTAGTATACTTGATATTCTGATGCGCAGCACACGGGGTGTTGGCGATTTCCATCCAGATAAGCTCACGAAGGCAGAGAGCGTAAGGAGCGGAGAACAGTATGCGTGCCTGCACTAAAACATGACCTACTCTGATACTATTGTACATGAGGTTCTCCTTCGCTCCGGTAGGAGAAGTAGTAGCGATTGTATCCTCGACCGCGACGATGTCGTATCCCAAAGAGTAGGCGTCAACCACGCTTCCAAGCACACATTGGTCGGCGTTCACACCGCTCCAGAACAGCGTCTTGATGTTGTGTTTCGTCAAGTGCTCCTCTAGCGGAGTGTTCCGGCCCCAGATACCGCTCATCCTGTTCGTCGCATGAACGATCGTGTTTGACTGGACAGCAAAACTGACGCACCGATCTTTATGAATCCACACATCCGTTCCAGCTAACTTTCCCTTCTCGTACTCAGTCTGCAGTGGACCATACAAATCCGAGTTCAGTTCGCCACGGAAGAGCAGCTTCCCATGCTCTGGTCCTAGATACGCGCCAAACCCTGCTTCTGCGCCATCATCGCCCGAGACTGCCTTTGTACGCTGGAAGGTACGTTGAACGGC
>NW_024467209.1:555977-595886 GCF_000292625.1 Dacryopinax primogenitus | reverse complement strand
GCATAGTGATTATACGGAATACGATAAGCCGGTCCATGGAGAGAGAGAGAGGGACGCAACCAAATCCGCTTAATCCTGCGGCACGCCACCTGGCAGATAATGAATGGTCACCGTTTCCGCATCTTCCGGTCCAAACCCCGTTTACCATCATATGCATCTGCGCAAGGCGGTCTGATGTCTGTAACGAACTGTGCTGTCAATAAGAATTCTGGTGACTCGACTTAGATAACTGCTGCCTGTACGTTTCCGATAGACTGTGCCTGGGCATCAAACAGAATCTCGGTTATCGATGTGCTCAACAAGCAACAGACGCGCTCTGTTTATGTATCGTACCGCATACCTAATTAGCCTAACCCAACAGCTCAGTGTCACTCAGTTATACGATGGCTGACCGTGGAAAACTCGGAGAACTCAATGAGACCAGAAGTGGGTGCTGCCTGCTCATTCGTCTTTGCTGATGCAGAAGTCAGGAAATAATCGTTTGCGATTGAAGTGCAATATCTCACGTCCAAAATTGCTCATGATACTCGAAAAGCAGTCTATTGACCATCGTCAGCCCACAGTGGTTCGGACGATGCAGGCAAGTACGTACGGAAGTCGAAAGAGTTGAACGCTTCGCCATTGCCAAAACAAGTTCCAGGTGTCAGCTGGAATTGGTTGAAGACCACCTTATCGCCATTGAAAACGCCGGTCCACATTATTCCCTCGCCTGGACCGGTAGTCAATACCCAACGTTTATTGACTGCTGATCGGCACTTTAAGCCATGCCGTACAAGTGAGATCGCTGTCAATCACAAGAAATGATCTCCTACGATATGTGGGTTAAGGAAAGTGTTACCAGCAAGAGATGATCTTACGTACCTTGGTCCAGGAAACACATTGGCATTGGCGCCCACTGCACCTACATGAATGAATTCCTCGAAGTCGGTGCAACCCGCGTCAAGGTGTCATCATGAAGAAGTTCATAACATAGGTTTCCATATTGACCATTGCCTGTGAATGTATCGACCCCAATATTTGCACGCCTCTCCAAAGGAGAGGACTGCACTAAAGCGAACATGACGCACAGCACAGCAGGGACTGAGATAAACAACATTTTTCCAGTGCAGGCGGGGGGGGGGGACAGAACGTAAGCTCTGATTCACGAACGAAATGAGGGCATCAATGCCGCCTTTTATACGTAGTGTTTCTCCACGGATTCATCAGACATGGCAGTGTCTGCAATTGAATGGGCCGTTACTCTCGTGTGGCCGGTAGTTGGAGAACACACACGTTCTGATCGGTGCGCGGTAATTAATGAGCATATACAGGTCTGGCACGGTCGAATAGGAAAAAGGCGGTATTAGCGGATGACTCGTAATCAGAAGAGGTGGGTGTGGCGGGCAAGCCCGAACAACGTGCGGAGGAGCAGGACCGTATTCCGGGCTGAGTAAACGTACTAGTGTCTTCCGGACAACTGGTACGAATGAATGATTCGAAGATCGTTTCGACTGCTTCAGGGCAACATCGTGTAGCAGTGATTGATCATTGGAGTTCTTGAAATGCAACAGCTCGTCATCATCTCCGGTCGCCGGTTTAGACCACAAAGAGTGCCAAACCGCCAGTGCCTGCAACCAAGACAGCAAATTAAGTACTGATGTCAAGTGAAGGAGATAAGCACCGGCAGGACTGTATGATGAACGCCACTGGCGAAGTACTGAGCGAGATCGTGTAAAGTGCCCGTTCAGGAGTTGTCGGTCCATATAGCATGAGGACTGGCACTTGTGTGCGCCCGTTCATTGAAGACGGACAAAGAGTTTATATTTCATCTATTGAGCCCCCTACCCTGTTTCGTTGAGCGATTACAGAATCGCACCGAGCCTGTGAGTTGCCAAAAAGTAGTCATTAGTACATGTTCTAGCGTCCTTGTAAGATAAAAAGGGAAAGTACAACCGCCCCGATTGCGACGAGCGCGGCAGCACTTTGGGCCCAAAGTGGGAACCGTGATGGGCATGTCCTTGCCGAACGAGGACTTCGCCGTTTGTCCGAAGTCTCACTAGGCCGTGGCGGGCGGAATGCAGAAAAAGGATCGAGAGGAACTAACCCAGTAGACTTCAGACCCCTCACGCTGAAGATGCGCGTCAGTGTCTTGGTGATATTGAGAACACAAAAGGCTCACTAGTATCCCTCCAGATTACTCTCCAGCTCCTGTTCCATCCCCTTCGGAACGCCCGATAATGAAAACTTGACCTCCGTCGAATCCGATCCTTGATCAAAGGCGATAGTAAGCGTCCCAGCGTGATTAGTAGGCCATGTCGGGCTGGACAGCTTCCATGTGGATACAATCTTCTTTGGTCGATCAACGTCGGTGATCTGGCCAGTCACACCTCCACCAAACAGCGAGAATTCAAAACCAGGCTCGGGCCTATAATGAGCTGCGGCGCGTGACCACGTCGGAATACGGCGCTCGTCGCTGTCCGTCGTGAGAAACGCGTGGCGCCTAAGTTATGGAGGACGCACGTTAGCAAGTCGAACAAATCATCCGCACTGGCCATGAACCTCGCCTCTCTCTCGACGGTCGATGTGTTCAGTACCTCTTTCGGCTTCTTCGTGCTCTTTGGCTGAGCCACAGGTGGGTTGAACGCTGCCGCTGCTCCCAGATTCGCACTGGCACTGCCGCCTTCCACACTTACGGGTGTTGCCGTGCCGCTGTTAGCGGCGGACACGATGAGGTCTTTCCCATGTACTTCAATAATAGCGATCGGGAACTCGGCAAACTTGCTCTCCAGCGCTTCGCGCAGTTTGGTCTTCGCCAGCTTGTACACCACATCGACGGCAGGAGACGAAGCGGTAGTGAGTGACCATTGGTACTATATCACTGTGTCAGAACATATGCGGAGCAGAGCCAGAAGGAGGATGCGAACAGAATATTCAGAGATCTGGTCAACCGTGATCTCATGCGAGACTTCGGGAATGAACAGCGTCCCTTTCACTTCAGTCCCATCGTCCGCCATTCCTTCACACAAATATTAGCCTAATATCGTGTTCAACGCGCATATACGACGCACCTTCCCACTCCAGATTGATCTTCACGTCGTAGATAGTAATGAGTCTTCATTGCGCGTCAGCGTCTCTTCACAAGGTCTGACGCTGACTTACTTCGATTTCCTCCTGCCCAGCTCAACATCCCCGTCCACCTCGGTCACCTTCACAACACCAACCTTCGCCGCTCCCTCACTGATTTCGACTGTTGGAAGCTCGCGCTCGAACCAGGCTGAGCCCCACTGGTTCAGTTGTTTATTTTTCCAGTGCCAGTTCTGGAAGCATGTGCGTCAATGAGCGCTTCCACTCCTGTGGCAGCCAGCTCACGGCGGTGGTGCTGCTCATTCCAGACATTGTATAGATGGATTAAATGAGGTAGAGAAAGGCAGGAGTAAAGCAACAATAGTAAATGAAAGCGTGAGCTGACTTCAGAAAGTCGCGCCACGCTCTTCGAATTAGTTCCCGTTCTGGAAGTTTCGACAGCGTCAACAGTCACAGACAGCATGGATAGAAATATCCACTTCACTATTCATTTCAACAACTTGAAGTATCCAGGCAGAAGGAATGGTATCATATTGACCGCCGCAGGCAGAAGAACTACACGAACAAGGAAGGACGAAGGAACGAGGTATCTGGGACCCGGTTTTAGAGGGAATAGTTCGCACAAGATACCCGCGTGAAACGCGACTAGCTGGATATAGCAGTACGAAAGAGAAATTACGACTGTGTAGTGGTCGACGGGGCATTCCTGTTGGATGCATCCTTGAGTGCGAGCAGCTGCTTGCTGCGGAACGCCTCGTAGTGGAGCTGAGCAGTTGTCTCGATTAAGTCTTGCAGGTGGGTACGTGTGAGGAAGTTGCGCAGGTACACGAACTCGCAGTGCTTATCATCTTCGATGTTGATCACGCCCCAGCGGTTTTTACGGCCACGGACAGACTTGCCATCGAGGATGACGTTGCGTTCGGATCCGACAACAGCGAAAGGGATCATGTCCTGTTTGAGGGATCAGTCTTGACAGCTTGACCATTGACAATGCCACTCACGCGGATCATCTGGTTCTCTTTCTCCTCATCCTCGTCATACTCATCGCTCTGGAAGGGGAAGAGCTTGATGCTGTGGTATGCCAACTCCTCCCGGATCTACGTAACAGTTTGTCAACGTGCATCAACAGGCCACGTGGGTGCCGTGCGCTTACCCGCTTCTTGAACTTCAACCTCTCGTCCATAGTGAGTGAATCTGCCTTGGCAATCACAGGCACCACATTCACAACCTCGCTCAGCTTCTTCATGACGATTACGTCAACCGGTCGGAGTCCATGGCCAGTCGGGTTGATGAAGTAGAGGCAGCAGTGAATACGAGTGTCCAGAATATACTTGTCACGCATGGCAGTGAGCTCCTTTCGAAGATAAAGGGAGTGCTGGTCCTTGATGTACTTGACGATGGGGTCCCAGCTGAAATGACGCGTCTGAGCTTTTATGAGACGGAGGATGCTTGGAATGTACGCACCATCCCTCATTGTTGATCTGATCGCCGTATCCAGGCGTATCAACGATGTTCAACCGCAGCTTCACACCGTTTTCAGTGATCACTATAATGTGGAGTCAATCACTAGAGCCTTTATGCGATTTCACCACGGACCATGGGAGTTGGTGACGATCTCCGTTGTCTGCCTTATGGGCTCATCTGCTTCAAACCTTCCTTTAGAGTCGATGAGATGGCTCGCAAAGATTGTGTTGATCATTGTCGACTTCCCAAGACCCGTCTGACCTGCAAACACATGAGCATATGAGTCACCGCTGTCGTCCCTGGGGTGGCAAGAGCTCCACGCACCAACAACCATGACATTGAACTGGAAGCCACGCTTGACCAGCCTGTGCTTGATTTGGTCGGTAATGCTATCGAAGCCGACATAGGACGATGCCCTGATCTCTTCAGGCTGCTCCATAACATCTGCGGCGGCCATTTTGGTATTGTTTTAGTGAGTGATGGCAATGTGGGATAGTAAGGGGACGGCGACGGCGGGCCAGGCAAAGGACGCGCGAGGCAAAGAAACCAACTTGGAAAAAGGAGGGCCCTTCCATATGCTTCCGCTAGACGTGTGGGGACGACGTGTGTTGTAGGGCAGCTCTAAGTTGATCACCTACCTGCTCACACGCCATCTCTTCATGCCGTTTTCTCATAATTATTCAACGTGTATCGAATCTGATTATCAATGCTTTTGTTGCGATTATGAAGATTAGTACCGTAGATCTCTCCCCAACCACATCCGTTGCCCATTCTCCACGTGGCATCCTCGTTGTGAAGCAAGCACGGGACCGCGACCGCGACCTGCAAGTATGCGCCTGGACCAAAGACACTACCTGAATTTTCACGTTGATCATCCTTATTTCTTCCCTGAACGGTGCTCAAGGCTGTCAACGTTGCGATGCTATCAACCCGCATATCTGCGGCTGTGTCAGCGCCCTCCTCGGTCTCTGGCACCGCAATTCTTTGGGCGAGACCGGAATCACCCTCCGCGAGAGCTTTACACAACTATGTGGGGCAGATCGGAGGTTACTCGCCGTTGTTGAAGAATCCTAGGATGAAGAAGCTGCGCGGATCAGAATTATCGAAAGTTATTGCGTTCATGTCTTCGAATCCTTTGTCAAGTTGCTGCCAATAATATCTCGTGTTTGGGAAATTCGATCGACCTCCCGGAACTTTGCTTTTATTATTTGGTCCATACTGAACACATGAAGACCACTCCTTCATGTAAGCAACTTTCACCCAACACCGAAGTTCCGAGTGCTTCGCTTACTACGCTTTCTGCTTGGCCAGCTTCCTGTTTAGAAGTTCTCCCAGTTGCAGTTTGTGTGGAAGCTGTATGTCTGCTTGTTGAGGACCAGATATCCTCTCTAGACTGGATGCAAACCAAGGGCCCGTGTGGCTGAAAATGAGTAACGCGAACCCGTAGCGACTCCCGAGAACGCGAATTCCGGACCGGAATCACAAGATCGACTCGGCATTCCGAGCGATGTAAGCGCGACGTGGGATTTGAGAGACATATGTTGAAGCAGCAAGGGATAATGCATGCCACCAATGCTCATCCTGCGGCGTCCTCGGGATAATCAACTACCTCCACGGTGCCTATCCCTCGTCCTATTTATAGGTCACAGGATTTCAATCGGAAGATCGAACATCTCCTGGCCAAGGAGACTGCCCACGTGAAACATTGCATGTTCAGGACGTATCGTGTCTCATGGGAGGCAGGTGGGGGCAGAGAGGTGGCTAACATTCGAAGCCTGAAGGGCCTCGTCAGGAGATGCTTTGTAAGAGAGGGGCGAGGACATCACAGTTCCAATCTTCCACTCTCGAGCTTAGTAAGTGTAATCTGCCTGTGGACCATTAAGTGCTGTATCGTTGACACAATCGGACAGATCACCCCTTCTTATTCCTGGCCGGTTGAATTACAACAATACTTGGCGTGCGACAGCTCTCACACTTCCAGGGCTGCGCATCACCACGTTCGTCGATTATTCAACTGGGTATGGCAAGATTCGATGAAAGACTGTGTCGTGCGATACGGATGAAGCAGCTTGGAAGGATGTTTTAACGCCTCGATCCATGTAATTAATTCAAACTCGTACTATCTGAAGCCCCCTCACCGAGTTTCTAGATTTAACTTGTCGTTAATGAAAGTGATGGGAAATGCCAGGTCCTTGTTGGGAATTGTCGGATACCTTCTCCCGGGTCGCCAGCCAGGCTCGAACACGCTATGCGATGTCCTTTTCTCTCAAGGCGGTTGGACTGCTTAGCTCAGGGGTCGGGAACGTCGGGTAGAATCCCACGGAAGGAGTTCGGATCACGTTGAAAAGTGGTTGTCTGTCGGGCAAGTTCCGATGGGTGATTCGACAGCATCAAGATGGTTATGAAACATACGCTTGAGATTGCCCACAGCGTCTTAGCCTCCGATTTCAAGAAGAAGTGCACAGGTGATGGATGATGGAGAAGATGGATTTCGCGGAAGCCGAGCGGGGAGAACAGAAGATGGAGTCATCGCTATCCAGTAAATGCTGTGTCAGAAGTAGATGTGGAACAAATGATGGGGGCAAGACACGACTCTAGGGTCCAATATGCTTGCTTCTTTTGTCTGTGCCTAGGGTTGATCCCATATCCATCCATCTCTTACTAGCAGGAATGGTTTGTCCGACCTTCCCTGCTTCCAACAGCACCGGAACATACCAACCATTCAGTAGCACGACTTTCCGCTGAAACGCACGTGGATATCCTCCTGTTGGGTTGAGGGAACGAATCGCAACGCAAGAAGGGATGATGCGCTGGCAGTCTGCAGTCTGAGAGCCCGATGAACATTCTCTGGTCGCATAAAATGGTCCTTGCCTAGTGACGAACATCCTCACTCCACAGTCACAACTCCTCCTGATCGGTGCTGGACAGTGGGTCGCAACCTTTACCCCCCTGTGGTCAGAAAGCTAACTGCCTTTCCTAGCCTTTCTTTTCGCTTCAGCTCATAATATCATTGTTGGTGCCGGACAGTGTGTGGCTCTTCTGTCGACACGGTTCATTCTTACTAACGCGAATTTTTCAGCCTCAATTTACTCTAAATTCTCTCGTTACTAACATCCACATCAACGTTCCGACCCAACCCGTAACAATACTACAATGCCTTCAACCAAGCAGCTTCTTTTCCTTACCCTCGCCGCTTCGAGCGTTCTGGCCGTTCCTCTGCAGATGCAGATTGAGGCACGTGATACTACGACGGGCACCGACCTCGTCACGGCTAATGCGGCTGCCGCTGTGCCAGCACCGGTTGAGACCGCTCCGGCGCTCCCCACCACCCCTGCGACTCCCGCGACTCCCTCAACTCCCTCAGGGAAGCATGATCGCAAGCACAACAAGCATCACAGGCACCACCGTTCGGGGCGTCACAGCCGCCACCACAGAAAGCACGGCCGACATGGGCACCGCCGCCATGATAGCAAACACTCGCACAAGCATACCCCTGCACCGTCTAACGAGACTACCGCGGCACCCTCCTCGCCCGTCTCGCCGGCACTGTCCGCGCGTAGCTGGAAGAGCTTTGAGAACACCGTCAAGAAGGATTGGAACAAGGCCAAGCCCTATGTACAGGGCGCTGCTCAAATCGCCGGTGCTGCGGCACCATATCTTATGCATGCACGAGATGTTGATGCCTCAGATGTGGAGCTCGACGAGCGCTCCTGGGCGAGCTTCAAGAATACAGTCAAGAACGACTGGAACAAGGCAAAACCGTACGTCAAGGGCGCTGCCCAGGTTGCGGCTGCTGTCGCTCCCCTTGCAATGCGCGATGTTGATACCTCAGATGTGGAGCTCGACGAGCGCTCCTGGGCGAGCTTCAAGAATACAGTCAAAAACGACTGGAACAAGGCAAAACCGTACGTCAAGGGCGCTGCCCAGGTTGCGGCTGCTGTCGCTCCCCTTGCAATGCGCGATGTTGATACCTCAGATGTGGAGCTCGACGAGCGCTCCTGGGCGAGCTTCAAGAATACAGTCAAAAACGACTGGAACAAGGCAAAACCCTACGTCAAGAGCGCTGCCCAGGTTGCGGCTGCTGTCGCTCCCCTTGCAATGCGCGATGTTGATGGCAACGAAGTGGAGCTGGACGAGCGCTCCTGGGCGAGCTTCAAGAACACAGTCAAGAACGACTGGACAAGGCTAAGCCGTATGTCCAGGCTGCAGGCAATGTTGCAGCCGGTGCCGCCCAGGTGGCAGGCAACCTTGCCCCTTACCTCGCAAAGGCACCCAAGGCACGTTCCCTCGACGATGACGATTCTGAGCTCCAGTTCCGTGACATCGATGGCGAATTCGCGCTCGACGAGCGCTCTTGGGCGAGCTTCAAGAACACGGTGAGAAACGATTGGAACAAGGCAAAACCCTATGTCAAAGGCGCGGCTCAGGTTGCCGCCGCAGTTGCTCCCCTTGCAATGCGCGATGTTGATGTCGATGAGCTGGACATGGATGAACGCTCCATGGCGAGCGCAAAAGCGGCTGTCAAGGCTGGTGCTGCGAAGGTCAAGACTGCTGTAAAGAACGCAGGTGTGAAGGTTAAGGCCGCGGCGCAAAAGGTTGGCGCCTCCGTCAAGTCTGGTGTCTCTCGGGCAAAGGCTGAAGTCAAGAAGGACTGGC
Organism: Dacryopinax primogenitus; assembly: GCF_000292625.1. Classification (NCBI taxonomy): domain Eukaryota; kingdom Fungi; phylum Basidiomycota; class Dacrymycetes; order Dacrymycetales; family Dacrymycetaceae; genus Dacryopinax; species Dacryopinax primogenitus. The sequence continues at coordinate 586,703 of NW_024467209.1, read as the reverse complement.
CTCAGGTGAAGGCAGAGGTGAAGAAGGACTGGCAAAAGGCAAAGCCTGTTCTGAAGACGGCTGGGCAAATCGCGGTTGGGGCGAGCCAGGTGGCCAGCAATCTTGCGCCGTACCTGGTAAAGAACAGTCGCCGCGATCTGAGCGACACGGAACTCGAAGAACGTGAATGGGAGGACATCGCGTTTGACGAGCGCGACCTAGAGGACCTCGACCTCGATGAGCGCTCCTGGGCGAGCTTCAAGAACACAGTCAAGAACGACTGGAACAAGGCTAAACCGTACGTCCAGGCTGCAGGCAATGTCGCCGCTGGCGCCGCCCAGGTAGCGAGCAACCTCGCGCCTTATCTCGCTAAGGCACCGAAGGCAAGGAGCTTGGAGGATCTGGATTAGAGCTGTCGATGGGCCGGGCAGCAACAATGCTGTATAACATTTGCCCTGTACTCCTCCGCATCCTCGATAGTAATGAATTCAGACACGTTAGAGCAAAATTAGGCGTATATCATAGTTATTGCCGGTGCCTAAAACACAGTCACGTTGCCCATCCATGACAACTTGCGACGTCTACATGTGTGAAAAACCTTGAGGCTGAATACTCCCTGATCTTTTGTCTCATGTTTCCTAACGACAGATTCGACACGACCACACCTTTTCCCAAGTTCTTGATCGAGGATTATGAGGTCCTGGCGGAACACTTACACTTTTGCTAGCTTCAAACGCGCCAGAAACTCGCAACGAATTCATTCTTATAACATATCGTACAGTTCCAGTGGTGTCGAGTCCGATCATGACCCAGTACTTGACACGGTTGCTCAGCTCTTTTCTTATTGCAGAGGAGTGCAGAATTCATCAAGCTCTCAAGCACCGCTGAATAGGGGAGGGGGCGGGCGACAGGGGTTCGCGCCTCCTTTAACGTCATAGCTTGATTCAAACCGAATTCACTTTCAACTACTTGAGAAATATCCATAGGCTTTCCCATGTGGTCCGACAAGGGATGAAAATCTCCTTGTGCATTGACGCAAGATGCAGAGGCAGTCTGAAGAGCATTAGGCGAGAAGATTAACACCGCGTGGCGAAGGATAATTGACGGGCGCCCATTGAGAACTCCTAGACGAAAGGGGTATTCAGACGTCAGGAAATGCAACATCCAAAGAAGATACAACATCCTTTACAGAGCAACCAGACCATTCTGTATCAGCAACGGCACCGCAGTAGTAGTCACGGTGATGGATGGGTTGAGAGGTGTTGAGCGCATGTTCTTGTTTGGTGACAAGAATCAGTTCACACACACGTAGCCAGTCGGGTACACATCGGCTGTGAGCTAAGCATGATATTTATTCGGGCAGAAGAGCGTTTTCTCGGTAAGCTGCCAGTGAGGCCGGAGAGGAGGCGATTCAGCATTCTCAATTGTTATCCAAGTTTCCAACGTATTGAATCTTGAATACCGGTGCTCCATGGAGCTGCGCCCATCACATCTTCCATGCCGAGTCAATACCGTTGGCTACAACCCTTCTGGTGTCATACAATTTTCTCTTGGTGATCGCCATCCTCCGCGGGCTATGCCGTGTTTGCTTTCAGCCAACTTCATGAGTCGGAACGTATGGTGGACGAGGGGCATTGGTATGGAGAAGACGGACTCGAAACCTCAGCGAGCCATAGCTTGTATAATATCTTGGCACAGGTGCAGACGACCAAAGCCGTAGAAACTGCGGAAAGGCGGAGCTACCATTCAGTTCGAGCCGCAATGCTGTGCTCGCAATGAATACCAAACATGTGATCGCCTCCTGTGGTCGTCTGCATCACATAGGGTCCAACCAGTTGATCGCCCACACGACCTGTTTTACCAGCAGGGTCTCGGTTGAACCGCACTGGTCATCAGCTACATGGTTCCGATCTGAAACCACCGTTTTCAACATACTAGTACGGGCGACCTCCTGTTGCAACACCGGAACCTAGTACCAACAGGAAGCGTCCAAACTACCGACCCTAGTACTTCAAAACAAACGATATTGCATGATGCTCATTCAGTGAACCGCTTCATTGGACGAAACTCATGGTCTGATTCATTCTCCTGGCCCGGGCAGGAGAGGGAGAGCACTGAAGCTCATTTGGTCGACCGCTTCATTGGACGAAACTTATGGTCTGATCCATTTTCCTGGCCCGGGCAGGAGAGGGAGAGCAGTGAAGCCGATGAGAAATACAATTCAACCAAGAAAAGGTTCATGTCACAGATTCGAGTGAATTTGTCCGAAAGGAGGATAAAAGTGGCCGGTTTGGATGGTCAACTATCATCACTCCAAACTCGCAAGCTTCCTCTGATCGGTGCTGGACAGTGGGTGGAACTGCATTCTCTCCATTCACGCATAACTAATAGTCTTCTTCAGCCTCTCGCCCTACTTTCTAGCCACACAAACTATACTACTTGGTGCCGGACGGTGAGTCGCCGTATGAATACAGTTACATTTTGTACTGACTTTTTTTTGCCAGCCATAATCTACACTATACTATCTCATTAGAATTTCAGACCAACTCATCAACAACTATCATCCATCGATACTTTGATGACCATGCCTTCCACAAAGCAACTTCTCTTCCTTGCCATCGCTGCGTCTACCGTTCTTGCGGCCCCGATGCAGATGAAAAAAACCGAGGCTACCATCAACACCGATTTAACTATGACCGAGGCTCCTTCTGCTGCTTCCGCTCCGATTTCCGGCGATGGTGTTGTACCTCCTTCTCCTGCCAAAGTTGTTCCTCCTTCAGCTCCGACATTCAGCCAGCGCCGCAAGCATGATGGTGCGTACCGCCGCCAAGGACGACGCGGATGTGTTCACAAGAACTGTGCCCACCTTACTCACCGCAAGAAGCGCATGTACAAGCATTCCTATCAGTCCCTCGAGAACGGCCCTGCATCACCCACACCTGATTCTACCCCTGCATTGCCCGCCTTGTCCGCCCGCAGCTGGGAGACGTTCAAGACGACTTTAGAAAACGACTGGCGCAAAGCAGAGCCGTACGTCGAGATCGCGAGTGCCGTTGCTCCCCTTGTCGTGCGTGACATTGATGCCGACGACGCCGACCTCGATGCCCGCTCCTTGGCTAGTGCCAAGGTTTCTGTCAAGACTGCCGCACACAACGCCGGTGTCAAGGTCAAGGAGGTTGCCCATGACGTCGGCGTGAAAGTGATGACCGTGGCGCACGACGTGGGGGTTAAAGTCAAAGAGGTCGCGCATAAGGCTGGCGCTAAGATCAAGGCTGGCGCTGCCATCACCAAGGCGGAGATCAAGAAAGACTGGCCCAAAGTCAAGGCAGAGGTCAAGAAGGATTGGCCAATCTTGAAGCCTTATGTCAAGGCTGCTATTAAGGTTGGCATGGCCTTGGCGCCCCTCGCTTTTCGCGACATGGATGGGAATGAGTACATAGTCACTCGTGATGAAGAAGGGAACGAGTACCTAACAACCCGTGATGCGAACGAGGAGGATCTTGAATTCGACACGCGCACGATCGAGAGCGCCAAGGCTGCTGTTCACGCCGGGGGAGTTAAGGTCCAGAAAGCAGTACACGATGCCGGAGTGACGGTTAAGGCGGTTGCGCATGAAGTCAAGGCAAAGGTCAAGACTGCTGCACACAACGCGGGTGTGAAGGTCAAAACCGCTGCACACAACGCTAGTGCCAAGGTCAAGACCGGTGCCGCCATTGCCAAAGCCACGATCAAGAAGGACTGGCCCAAGGTCAAGGCCGAGGCTGCGAAGGATTGGGAGAAGGCAAAGCCGGTGCTGAAGACGGCAGGCCAAGTTGCCTTGGGCGCAAGCGAGATTGCGAAGAACCTGGCACCGTTCTTCATTCAAAGCCGCACTGACATCGATGACGACATGGCTACTGAGCTCGACGAGCGCGACCGGGAGGACGTGAACGAGGACATCACCATGCGCGACATCAATGAATTATTTGGTGATGAAGATCTCCTGCGGCGCTCTTGGACCAGCTCCGAGAACACAGAGGAAGACGCACCAAAAGAGAGGAGCCTGGAGGATTTGGACTGAGCACACAAGATAGAAAGCGGGACGAGTTTTCTGTTGTAAAGCGCATGTAAGAATGTTAATGGGATGCATGAAACCACGCGTCAAAAAATGTGTCGACGCGTCCAATCTCGTGACCATCATGTCTGTAAGTACTTCTTTTGGTTCACCACATACGACAAATCAAAACACCGGAAATACCCCGGCACGGCTGAACAGTTGTGTTCTGAGCCCTAATATGGGTCCTTTGTCGGTCCGTAATTGATCATATCCAAAGTGGCAGTTTTGGTCCTCGACCCACGTTAGCAATCTCTCATTAGTCATCAATGCAAGCTCGTGGTATTACCGAGGGAATTTTTGCTACCGTCTTTCCCCTTGAATTGGTTCAACGGCGTCGTCCGCACTCAATACCAATCCATTCTATCTACCCCTGTGCCTGGAATGCTTCTAGCTGCATACTCTTTGCGGGTACTTTGGACGCTCTACACTTGCTTCGCGTATGCGAGGTCTCGGATTTCCACATCTTCTCTGGACTGGCATTCTGGAAGCGCGGTGAATTGCCCATTTTTCTGGCGGTCATGCTTTGGTCGTGCCTGTGCCCTTTTGGTGCATCATATTCCACCGCAAGCCTTGTCAAGGGGCATGATGCTTCCCGTTGCGGGTTCAAGTACTGCATAAAGATACACCAGTGCAGTATCTGCAACGTGCGCGTCTGGATCGTGCGATGGACGGAACGGGTGTCGCTTCTAACACCATGTACAAACGTTTGCATACAAAGACCTCCAATCAACTCTACATCTCTTCGAATTCGACGGTGCCTTCCTGCGATATGACTGTGCAGACTGCATCGGAGCGGGTTTGGCACCCTGTTCCTTCGGTGCAAAGCCGGTCGGAGCTCGGGATTGTTAGACAGCTGACTAGTGCGCGCTTCAGTTTCTTTGGATGGAAGTGGATGACTGAACTCTCCGGGAACATGAATTCTTGTGCAAGGACAAGTGCTCTGGTTGCTGCCACATCCCACCGTCTATAAATTATGAACTCTCCTTTACGACAAGAGTCAGAGCTGCCTACCTCGCTCACACACAGTCCTCCATCAACGCAAAATGATGCTCCTCGCTGCCTCCCTCGCTGCGGTCCTCCTTGCCCTGCCTCGTGCTGCCAAAGCCGGCTTACTGGAGTTCAGTGCCTACAACCTCGTCGGTACGGCTCGTCTCGCTCATCACTCAGTAGCCCGCTGATCAGGATACGGAATTCTGTTTCGGTGGGGGTTTATTATATATAGAATGCGACGGTGCTGTTGAAGCTGAAGGACTGGGAAATCACATCGGCAACTTTGAGACATATAGGTATTCGTTCGGATTGTGTAAGCCTTTGCCCACTTTATGTATTTGATGCAGGGGCGAACGCTAATTTCATGCAACAGTGAGCACCGACTACAACTGCGAGATGTACGTGTACACTGGGCTTGATCAAACTGGGGAGTATGACCTGCTCTGGCCCTACGGCGAGCCGGTCGACGAGTGCACCTGGACGGACCCGGACAATGGTTATTTGAGCTTCAGCATTTACTGCGACGCGTGAGGTACGTACAATGCCATTCTAGTATCCTACTTTCTGATATGAGCTGCCTAGCGGCGTACGCGCTTGGAGGAAGGAACACTAGAAAGGATTCCACTCCCGGTGAGACCTCCAGACTGTCCTTGAAAGTCACTGGCTGTGACACGACCTTTTTGTAACGTTGGATTTGTACGTTCGTTTGTATGATGACGTTTGGATCGTGTACGTCGAATAATCGTTGTTGTCATGTGTGCGGTACCTGCACTGGCTGCCCGGCGAATCTCACGGTGTTATGCCGTAAGCAATTTCTAATTCAGCTCCCGCGCCCTTCTTGCTTCTGGTCGAGACGCCGGAGTTATTTCTTGTGTTTCCACCGCGTTGTATCAACTCTGGGAATGGACGCAACACGCCGTAGTACTTCACATACGACAAAAGTAGAACCTCGCGATATGGTGTTTGGCGGGCTTTTGTTCTGCTCTTTCTCCCCCTCTGGCCAACATCTTACGAAGGGTGCACGAATTTTGGAAACCATCTGGACCGACCGCTATTCGGGACGCCTGTTGGAGCTATGACGACTCTTCCTCAGACTTCTTGAGATGCCTCAGAGGCCCTTGCATAACAGCGGTTCTGAATTCCGATAATTTCGCTGGCTGAACATCTTGGAATTGCCTTCAATGTGCCAAACCTTGTGACAACGTGGCATACTTTGGTTACGAGTGTGCCGTTTTGGGGAAAGTCACTCAGTAGAACCCGGTGAAGATCGTCGCGCTTGTAGTCCGGGTGAAGTGAAGATGTGGATCATAACGTGCGCTCAACGCTTATCGCTCCCAACATTTCACACCCAGACAACTTCAGGCAATTTACTCGATTCCACACTCTGTACCCCTCCGAACAGGACCGTATTTTATCAAGCCTCCACAATGCGGAGTACGCCGTAGCCTGTGTCGTGCGCCATGTACTTAGTGCAATGCGGCTCGAGGTCGTGAGCGTCATGCTGCTGACTTTTGCGGTGGTCACTTCAGCGGACCGGTAGGGCACGACCAAATTCCCGGGGCTAGCACTTCGTTACTTCGAATACAACGGCGTGTGCTATGCTCAGAGGCTCTTGGCTTCACAACGCGACCAGCGATACATCAAGAGGCAGGGCTATCTCGTCCCCACTCACATCGCACTCTTCCGAAGCCTCCTCGCTGCAGTACTCAGTCTCCGGATCGCTGTTCTAGGCAGTTTCCTTGAGTCTGTTGCGTACAATCGCCTCAGAATGCCTCGTGTTCGCCCTATCGATCCCTGTGAATCTGATACCGTCTCTCTGATGTGTACATTGTCAAAGTCCCGGAGGAGAGATGGTGCTTGTAACCTTGAGAGAAGGGGTGGGTACCTGATCAAACTGATCTGCTTGACCAGCTCTCGTTTTACGGCGATCCGGGCAACACCTGTACCTGCACGACTCCGGATTATGGCTCTCACAGCTACTGAATTCAGGTGCGTACTATGCTGCTCTTCTCACCGTGTCTGACGTGAGACGTAGACCTGATACGGGTTTGTGCGATTGCACACAAGAAGGGAGACAACTCCCTGCGCAAATGCTGGTCCAACTATTCCACGTCAGCCGTGAGGCACTCGTAAGGGTATAATTCGACTATGTTGTTTGTTCATGTGATCGCGTTTGTGGTGCTTGGTCGAACACGTCTTATTACCCTGCGGTCTACCCATGACGGCCAGTAAGATTCGAACGAGTTGCCTCTAAACCCAATTGTTATGCCTTGATGATGTCCGAATTCAGTTTTTGCCGATTGGTTCTGGCCGAAGTACTACGTGTTACATCTATATTGGTTATCGTGTTGTTTTGAGGACGTTTCTTGGTTCCATGAATGCCAGCTCATAGCCTTGCAGCCACCGTATCTGATAATCTCTTTCTTGTAGGAAGTGATCTGACAATTATGACGTACCTTTTTGTCCCACTAACATGGTCATGATGATGACCACGCGACACCCGGAGCGCACACCTATCAAGCTGTTGCCCAAAATGTGAGGGAAAAAAATCGTGACAACTGCACACTTTCTGCTCAGCCTATCATACTGATCACAGAAATTAAAAGGGAACGAGGAGGCGACCCTGTGGAGGGCATCCCCGAATAACGCCCGAACGAAGCCGCACAGCAAGACTACCGCCGGCCAAGTACTTCCCGTACAACCAGTCCGACATCGATTCTTTCAATTATTTTTTTCCTCGCAGTTCAGTAAACGAAAGGAAGGAAGAAGGAGGACGGAGATCGAGAGAGCGCCGGTGTGCATCCCTAAAGGATCGGCAGACAGATGGGGGCAGTGACGGCCATCAACAGGTGCAATTCAGGCCGAGGTATTATAAACGGTACCACTGCCATTTTTGTGGACAGGGGATTGATTGTTCGCCTTCTACTCGCATTATTCATGGGCGCTCAGTTTCTCTTTTATGACGCACAGAAGCCAAGTCACAGCGCCTATAACAGCACTCTTCCTCATGGTCGCCTGTAGCTCCCCGCCCTCTGCGCATGTCGACGCACCAATGTCGCCCTCCTCCTCTGTCTCCTCCAACGAGCGTATGCTGACGCCCACCGACCCCCGGAGGCTCCCCATCGAAGTGTGGTCGCTCATCCTCTCCTTCATGCGCACATCCTCTCTGCAGAGCCTCCGCCTCACTTCTCACTACCTCAACATCCTTTCTACCCCTCTTTTGTTCCGCACCTTCAAATGGCTCTCGTCTGTGGCCTCTTATGCCCAAAGTTCAGGTTATGCCGGAATTCAATCACGCAAGACGCGTCCGGACCTCTGGACTTGGACGCGGTACGCCCTAGTCTGGCAGACAAGAGGACAAAAGTGGAATCCCACAACTTCACCATTACCGGAGTATGCGCTCTCATTCCTCCCTCTCCTGGCAAACATCCACATCCTCCAGTTGCGAAGGGTGCTCGTCATGCCGGATCTACTAGACACACTCGAAGGATTCGGTGCTCTTACCATACTAGACTGCGACACGTGCTCGGTCGGTCTCAGCCCCGAACAAATCCACTTGCATGAGGGCAAGCTCGTACTGGAGGAATGGATAGTGCACGAACCTCGTGGAGCTACCTGGGAGCAGTGGTCTCCCTTCCTCTGCCTCTTGTCACCATCCTCACTCCGATCTCTTAGCCTTTTGGGGGACGACTTCAATTTCTCCGCCTTCATCGTCAATTCCCTCTCTACTCTCACCACTCTTAACCTCCACTCCCTCAATATCCGACTCATCTCCACTCATCTGCCTCAATTCGCGTCTTTCCTCGCCTCTCAGCGACATCTCCGCTCCCTCAAATTGCGCGTCGATTTTCTATGGCAACCCTCGCGACAACTCTCCCACTACCGCCCGGCTCTCTTCCAGCCCTGGAAGCGTTATATTGTCCATGCGACCCCTCCCTCTGTTCCTGCCTTCTTCCGAACCGCCCTATTGGCAATTTCGGACGGTACGACCCCGTGATCGCCGAAAAGGCGGCAAACGAGATGGTGCGCGACGCCCTGCACGCGATCCGAAAGGCAGCCCCGAGACCCCTGGCTCTCGATCTACCTTGGATTGACAGGGTTGATGAAGACTTTTGCAAGCTGGTCTTACCCCTAGTGCCAACGCATACCGTGCAGGTGACAATAAGGGTCATCGATGCCCTTCCGGCTGACCAGCTCCGTCAGCGTCTGGAGGGCGCGCTGGATGCCCTCCCTCACCTGAAAAGCGCGAGGATTCTCTTTTGGCGGCGCACCCAGCCTCTTAGGTCGGAAGATCTCGAATCCACCGTTGCCCAAGAGGCACTACGAGTGCAGAAAGATGCCTGGCGCGTACAGGGCGAGATGGTCTTGTACTGGGAGCGGGCCTGTCCCCGCCTGACACAGGTAGTCCTCGGAAGTACAGAATGGGTCTGGGTCAGACTAGGGGAGTGGAAAGCGTATGATTGTGAAGGAGAATGGGACTTGCCTTGCGCAAGTGCCCAAAGTGGGGCGAGCAGTCGTCTATGTTTTTCTCCTTCCCACTCTGAAGAGACAGATGGAAGAGGGACCCCCAGATGCAGCTCTGGCAGAGGTCACGCAGATAGGGGCGGAAAGGTCACAGTGGGTTCAAGCGGTCACGATAAGCTGGAAACGGCATGATGACGACGTCGAACACACGACGGCCTATCGTAGACCGATTATGACTACAATAAATACAGCAGCGTAATTCTCTTGGTCTTCTGCTTGGGTGGGAATAAAGCGAAGGATATCTTGTGCTGCTGCGAGATAAGGATTTTCTGAAGGAAGACATTTCTACAGACACACCGTGGAGCACACCAACGAAGGGGAAGGAAGGAAGGAGTTGGATCATGAAAGTGAGTAAATATGGATTGAAACGGACGTATGCGCCCGGAATGAATGGATGGGAGTGCTCTGCTCCTTGCTGGATGATGTTGAATGAACGTGCTACAGGACCGAAGTCCTGATCTACATTATGATTGTACCTATGTAAGAGGCTCAGTAGAATACGGAAATGGACGAGCGGAGGACGTACTATGGAAAGCGATGAGCCAGATCAGCCTCTGTGTTCTTCATTCATCTCCTCGCGGCTGGCCTTATCATGCATCGGTATTCCGTGTTCATCCCTGTCGGAATAGCGGTGGGTATTGGTACCTCACGGCGTCCAGATCTTCGCGCTCTGATCCACGCTCCCGGTTGCGATGACATTAACCGGCCTCTCCTCTCCCCCGTCCCCTCCGCTCACTTTAGCCCTTCCCCAAGCGAGACACTGTACAAAGTGCGAATGAGCCTCGACGGTCCTCGCACACCGGCCTGTCTTGAGGTCCCACACCCGGAGCGTCTTGTCATCGCTCCCCGAGAGGAGGTATTTCCCATTCGGGTGAAAGACGAGAGCGCGTACCCAGTTGTCGTGCCCCCCAAACGTGCGCAGTAGCTGACCAGAAGAGACGTCCCATAGCTTGATGCTCTTGTCCCGCGAGGCAGTTGCTAGGTACGCGCCGGGGCCCTTGGGTGCTGGGCCAGAGAGAGAGCACAGCTCGCGGATGGCGGCGTATGAAGCTGGCGGGGCGAAAGTGAGGGATTCAACGACGTGTTCGTGTCCTCTCAGTTCGGACTTGACCTCTCCTGTCGCTGGGTCCCAGATACGCGCGGTCTATACGAAGCAAATCAGCCCTTGGGTTCTTTGATGACAGATAAGGAAAACACACTTGATCGTTAGAGCAGCTAGCAAGCAATTTCCCATCTTCACTGGGTATGACAAGCCTGACCCACTCCGCATGCCCATGGAACGTCCTCACGCAAAATCCTCTCGCGACGTCCCACATCTTGATCGTTCTGTCCCGACTAGCACTCACGATGTGGTCGTCCCCGGGTAGGAAGCGGGCGGAGGACACGGCGTGATCATGATCGACGAGGGACTTTGTGTTCTTGTACTCGGCTTCGCAGTCCCAGATCTTGATGCTCAAGTCGGAGGAGCATGTCACTATGAAGCGAGTGTATGAGCACATATGTTCATAGAACAGGGGCATAGGCGTCAACCTACCTAGCTTCGTCCCCTTGCTATCAAACTCCATGTCCTGAACGGCCTTTGTATGCCCCTTCAACGTCCTCTCAAACTCGCCTGTTTCCCAATCCCATAGCTTAACAGTGGCATCCTCGCTCGCGGTCGCTACCACAGTATGAACAGGGTGAAAGGCAACACGGTTGATAGGTCCGCGGTGGCCGGTGAGGGTATGACGTGCGGGAGTGCGAGGGAGCCAATCCGTTTGGGAAGCATTCCGGCGCGCACTGGGGGCGAGGGCAATCTCCTCCTGCAAAGCCGAGTTCTTGTTCTCCAAGTCCATGATCTAGTAGCATATGAATGGGTTGCTACACATGGATGGCACGCATAGTACATACTTTCTTCTGCAACCGAATCACACTTCCCCACTTCTTCTCTAACAGACCAGCTGTCCGTGCTTTCGGATCGGGGATATGGTCCAATCCCAGCTCGGAGCGGAGAGCATCGTATGCTTGCTCAAGACCAGAGGAGTGGAGGTAGTCAAGGATGGAGAGGTGGCTGGGAAGGACGTGAGTCGTGATGAGAACACGGACAAATGGGAGATGCAAGATGCTAAGTGATACGGAAAGAAGAAGACGTGGAAAATATAAGATGTGCAAATGGTAATAAGAAATAGAGACTTACAGCTCCTCCTTCTGCCGTTCGGTTAAGAGTGACATGTCGCCTCTGCTGGAGTTCACCGCAAGCTCTCGTCTATTTCCAAATGCCTTCAGTTCAGCCCTTGTAGCCGTGTTCGCAGTCGCAGTCGCAGCAGCAGTCGTGATGGTCGTCGTAATTTCGTCCTCAACAGCGGCCCCCGGCCCGTTGTCCTTGCCCAGCGCCTTCCCCCTATTTTTCTCTCGCAACCGTTCGATGAGCGCTCTTCGCCCGTCTCGATCCAGATTCGCGTCCACCGGCCTGAGGACCGTGCTTATATCCTGCCTCTTCCTGGCGAGCGGGGTAGCGAGCGTGGTGAGCTCGAGCTTTGGGTTGTCGGATGGGAAATCGGAGGAGGTGGTGGTGTGCAGGATGGCAGGGACGCATTTTGCAGACACGCGGGGTGTGGTCGTGAGGGTCGTCGCCGTTGTTGTCGTTATCGATTGTTTTTCTGAGATTGTAAGCCCAAGTGTTTGTCTGTTGTCGATAGGATCAATAAAGATATTCATCTCCTTATGTATATCCCTTTCGACAGAGGTATCCACAACGACCAAGAGGAGCCAACAAGGGTAGAGTTGCTGGTGTTTACGGACGCGTCTCTAGCTCCGTAGTATTCAGCACGTGCAATCAGCTTCTATACCTCTAGATCTCTTCCTCCTACATTCCACATGCTGTATCGTACAATTTTATTTTACCACATCAATTTGGAGCTGATTAATTCATAGCTGATGACCGATGATAATGGCAATACCAGAGGACTTCGCTGAAATAAATACAATTTGTTAAATTGACAAAACTACATCAAATCGGATCAGATCACTCCAGTTCTATGTTCCCTGCAATTGTTCATGAAACCGTCAACTGTTTTATCTTTCTAGTCAAGCTCCTCCAAGCTCCTCCGCTTTGGCGCATCCTCAACGATTGTACCCATAATCCTTGCCCTAGTTTGAATGTATGGTCCGGCCGCCTTGAACTCAGCCTCCGTTTTCTGCTTGGCACTGCTCCAGGAACGCCCTTCCAAACTCCTCTTTGGCATATCCTCAGCGACCGTGCCCAATATTCTGACGGTGGGGCGAAGGTATGGTTGGATCTTTTCATACCCATGCTCAACCTTCTCCTTGAAGTCAGCCCAATTCCGCTCCTCCGGGTACTGCTCGTCTTCCATGTTCTCGCCGCGCAACTCCAGTTCATCGTCCGGTGCCTCCCACTCACGCGTCGCCATGTCGATTTCCGAGTCCTCTAAATCATCCAAGCTGCGACGATGGGGTCCGGGCAGGTAGACCGCGACGTTGTAGAACATCTTGGTACCGTCAGCCAAATGCTTGAGGTACGGCTTAAGCGCAGTCCAGGTCGTGTTCACCTTCGACTTCACTGTGGGCCAGTGCTTCTGGGCCAGTTCCTTTCCCTGAGTCGCTTTTTCCTTGATGCCCGCACCAGCCCTTGTCATTCCGCTCTTCACGCTCACACCAGCCATCGTCATTCCGCTCTTCACGCCCACACCAGCCCTTGTCATTCCGCTCTTCACGCTCACACCAGCCATCGTCATTCCGTTCTTCACGCCCACACCAGCCCTTGTCATTCCGCTCTTCACGCTCACACCAGCCATCGTCATTCCGCTCTTCACGCCCACACCAGCTTTTGTGACTCCGCTCTTCACGTCCGCAGCAGCCTTTGTGACTCCGCTCTTCACGTCCGCACCAGCCTTTGTGACTTTGGTCTTCACGCCCGCAGCAGCCTTTGTGACTCCGCTCTTCACGTCCGCACCAGCCTTTGTGACTTTGGTCTTCACGCCCGCAGCAGCCTTTGTGACTCCGCTCTTCATGCTCGCACCAGCCTTCTTCGCTCCACCGAATATGTTCGAACCTATGCTCTTGATTTTGTCGCCGACCGCCTTAACGCCATTCTTGAGGAATTGCTTTCCGGCTGCCAGAGCTTCTTGGACACCGCGTTCATCGAACTCCATTTCATCGTCGTGGGCAAAGTCACGTTCATCAAACCCCATATCCTTCTCGTTGATGAAGGCCCGCTCAGCAAACTCCATTTCTTCCTCGTCACCGAAGTCGCGCTCGACAAGCTGCGGTTCGTCCTCGTCAGCAGCGAAGTCCCGCTCGTCGAACTCGAGCTCTTCGTCCTCAGCATCCCTTCCAGGCAGACGGGAGCAACCCGCGTTGGTGGTGCTTTGGAAAGGCTTCTGGATATGGGACACGGCTTCCTTGATATGAGCTTTGGCCTCGTGGATAGCCGCTTTGCCGTTCGCTGCCACCTTGTCTGCGCCCACCTTGACCAATGTCCTGGTCTTGCTGACCGCTGCCTTGCCGTTCGATACCACATTGTCTGCGGTTATCTTGGCGCCCTCCTTGACCAAAGCCCTGGTCTTGCTGACCGCTGCCTTGCCGCTCGCTACCACATTGTCTGCGGTCATCTTGGCGCCCTCCTTGACCAATGTCCTGATCTTGCTGGCTGCTGCCTTGCCGTTCGCAACCACCATTCGTTCAGTCGCCTTGATGCCGTGCATGGCCATCATCTGGGTCTTGGAGACCGCGTTGTGGCTCGCAGCCAATATGTGTGTAGTCGCCGCGGGGCTCTGCAAGAGAAAGGTGCTCATGCTGCTGCGAACCGCTGCCTTCTTCTCCGCGGCAGCGGCCATCAGCTTCTCGAAGACTCGTATATCCAGCTCGGCGTCCTCGTCATCACCATCTCTGAGAACCAATGGTGCAGCCATAGCAGCATCCTTGACGAACGGCGCGACCTTGTGCCATCCGGTTGCCAATGCGTGTTTGAACTCGTCCCAGGAGCGTTCATTAAGTTCGTGATTGTCGCGGGCCTCGAAGGAAGCTTCCATATCTTCTCCATCGCGGAATTCGCGCCGCTCCATCTCCATGTCCTCTAGATCTCGGAGGGAGACTTGGCCGAGAATAGCTGGTGAGAGGTCTTTGCCGATCTGAGCGACATACATAGCCTGCTTCCAGCCAAATTGGAGCACCGGTTGACTCACGTTCCACGCATGTTTAGTCGCGTTCCACGCCTTGGCACTCCCAGCCTTGACAGCCGGCCACTTCGCCTTGACAGTTTGCGCGGCCTTCGAACCTTTTAGACTTGCACTGGCACTCTGCGTTTTGGTACTGATCTTGTTGCGTATACCTGTGAATACCTGGCCGACTTTCGCGAAAACTTTTTTCACCTTCTTCCCGAAGCCGCGGGATTCGAAATCAGGCTCATCATCATCAAGATCTCTGAGAACGAAGGCATCCCCATCCTCAACATCTCGCAGAACAAAGTATTCTTCGTCATCATCACTATTTCTGAGAACGAAGGGGGTGATCATAGCAGCACCCTTGAGAAATGGTTCGGCCTTGTGGAGTCCAGTCGCCACCTCGTGTTTGAATTCATCCCAGTTGCGCGGCGATAGGGGAGGTAGCTCCCCAGAGGCGGCGTGAGCTGTTGAAATAGCTGGCACTTGCTTGATATCAAGACTGGTATCGGCGGTCGGAACGCCCTTGGTCGCCGGCAAAGGGGCAGCCAGAACGCTCCAAGCAGCGAACGTGATGAAAAGAACATGTCTTGTCGTACGCATTGTCGTGATCATCGCGACGGCGGAAAAGGGCTGAATAGTTGAGAAGGTAGAATGGAAAGGTAAGGATGGTGTTAGTTATGGCTGACAACAACCTATTAGTAAAGTTACGCCACGGTGGTCGATGAGGAAGCGACTTACTGTCCTGCACCAGGGGGATATCAAAGATGGGAGGAAGAAAGGCTAGAGAGTGCTATCAGATACTCGACTCGAAAAGGAAAGATATGATCTGCTACTCACTGTCCGGCACCCTTCCGAAAGAGTTGTGTGTTGGGGTAAGTACATGTACCATCTTCGCACTCGTTCACTTTTATGTTCCCGCTGAGAGTCCTTGGCTCTGCTCTCTAGCTGTGCTTCAATTCCGTCCACTGAACGGAAGTCCTTGGCTTGCCGAGCTGTGCTTCAAGGTGCTGAAGATATCCTGTCCGGTCCATGAGTTGATCGTTGTTGGGTCCTACTTCAACTGATCGGCTATTTCTCTCCTGCCCGAAGGAGACGGTGGTGGTAGTTTCATTGCGGAGGAAGACACTGAATAGAAGCCAGACTCCGGTGGGGATCCAACTTACCCTTGTTCAGCGCCTTCGCTCCGTAAAGGCAACGCAGAAGTGGAAACATCAATGTTGTAACCTACACGGATTCAACAACCCTTGGGACCGCGTGTTCGACGGCTCCGTTGACTCCCGCGCGTCTCAGGCTGTAACAGTCTATTTACGCACGTTCTCACGCCTTCCAACATCACTGGCTCCCGTCAACATTAGGGGGTTGTGCTCCGTGTTTGGGTTCCGGAAAACGTGCACTCAACAGTGTTTGATGTCATTCCTTGCTTCGATGAGAAAAATCTGGCTTTGGGTTTTCATTCAAAGTACGACCTCAACACCCTCTTGCATGTTGGGGCCCCTGACTCAGGCATACTCATGGTGTTGAAGCGCTAATGAAGTCATCTCATGGTTTCCATCAACGGCGTTCCGAACGCGCATAGAGTTCTTCCGACACATTCTACCCAAGTGCTTCATCACTATGTCCCCAGCTCCCTTGAACACTTTTCACACGTCTTCACTGCTCCTAGCGGCCGGCAATCAGTCAGTCAACCCCAGAAAGCATTGCAGGCCAGATTGCTATGCCTGAACAAGAATTCGAGGCAGCCTCCGGTCCTGTATAGCAGGCCTGGCCACACTAAATTCCATGAGCAATCATGCCATCCATTCCTCAGCTGGAACACGGCACTACGTTGAGAGGCCGTCCTCCTAGAGACAGAGTATGGTCCCTCTGGTTGATTCCCATCCGTTGCGCTAGAGCAGTGGAATGCCGGAATGTGTCATTTGTTGCCGCGCAAGGACCAGGCGCGGTCGATACCTCGTTTGGATGATGCACCGCACTTGAACAACCGTTACCGACAATGGCAGAGCGGTGCTACACTTGCCCATAGTAGCGCCTGTGTCGTCCGTTGAAATAGCACGTTCAGCTGGTGGACGTTCTAACTCAGAGAGACGTACCTTGCATCCCCGAATTCTTCAGCGGTCAAAAAGCTCATATACGTGATGGATTGTGGCTCTGGAGGCTTGTGTATGCGGGTGTTCAGACGTACAGCGGAAGACAAAAACCACAGTGACATCTTGATTTATCGCTAGGATGGCTGGCTGGCTCGAAACCGACACTATCCAGGTTGATACTCATTCTCCAGTGATTTACCTCATAATATTCAACAGCGAGTGTGAAGATACTCCTCCCGAGTATAACGCAGTTTCGTGCTTGTTGAACTCCTTTTGGCAAATCAGCTAGAAACAGACCGATACAGCACAAGAACGCACTGCACTGCCAGGCGACCCACTCAGTGCCTTGACCAACTGTGTACGGGACCCCTTGTTGGAGCCAGGAGTAGGAATCAGTGGAGCACGCCGTCTCCCAGAGGTCTATGGTGCCTGCTAACCTCAATTGGCCGGCCCGGTACCCTTGTTTCGACAATTGCTTATGGGTGCTGTCCTCCTCGGTAACAACCAACCCCAAGTGGTGGCCAATCAGCAAGAATCTGCTAAGTGAATGTTTCAGGCACGTCGGTCTCGAGAACCCAACCCTGCCTTCCACGGTGTAATTGTCCTGCCAGGCCTTACTGGGGAGGACACTTAGGGCGGGAGACTCTACATACATAGTCAATTGAGCAGGTCATATGAGGTCATATGAGATATTGCTTACCCGATCCATCATAGGTTTCAAAGGACACGCGATCCAGATCTCCGACTAACAGTAGCCGAAGCGAACATAGGTCCAGCAGCCGGCGTAATTATCAACAATGGGAGGAGCATGCTGTTGACAACGTTGTGCGGATAGTGAGGACAGATGACAGTTACAGACAGGTAGAGATACCTGCCAGTGGTGTCACATATAAGACCTGAGAGTGCACGCGCACTTTGGGATACGTAAATCGGAAACTGTCCCGTAGAGAAACGTAGACCCATGGAGCACAACCCCAATGTCATGAGAAGACAAAGTGCCCTCGCGGCACGTTGTATGGTCACGGGTTCTTACCTGGGTCGACTCGGGATCAAAGCGCTGACAGTAGAAATAGTATGGTAACTCCATGTAAACTTGTTAGTTTCCTCATTTGTATTTAGATAGGGTCTTCAATTGCCGCTCAGCACGGCGGTTAGGAGCCTTCATCCGTGAAGACAGGTGGTGCTACCTAATGCTATGGTGGCTATGCAGAACCCTTGCAGGCATAGCATCGTCTGCCATTCCATAGAGGCTCTGCTTGCGGAAGCTTTCTATGTCAGCCCTCCTGTTTGTGCATAGGGACCCTTGTTCTCTATGTAGCGAATCCCCCTAGTTTCTTTTTGCCCTCCAGCTTGCTGAAAACAACAAGTCTGGAATGCTAACTAGGACACAGACACAGTGTCTTGCAAATATGGCATGTTATATCTACTGGATACCCCCTAATATGCCGGGTCAACTGATACATGAGGAGATGGTAGAAATCAGCATGCAAGACTGATGCACATGTACAATTATCTCCTTGAACAATCAACATCCTAGCACACTGTCATTGATTGTGGAAGTTTGTCAGGCATGGCAGCAATACCACTCTGGCAGCCTTGCAACCATACCAAATCCTGCAGAAGCAGCATGGTCAGACATTTTCCAGCTGTTCATGAACAGAGGTGCATGGGCTTTCAAGCACGTCAGCAGGATGAGAAGGTTCTGATGCACATGGCTGCACTACAGCCAGCATATGTGGGGTTGGAGCAAGCTGACAAGATTCTCAAATGGAACAACACTACATTGTCTAATGCCACAGAGCTAATTGAGGCAGCTTGAGTTGCTCTATCCCTCTACCCTGATAAGCTGGTAAGCACATTGTGACTTCATGAATCTGCTCCTAACCCTTCCTAGCATGGTTCATCTGTCACAGATCCTGCAATTTCTTGAGCACACGCAGCATGCTGGGAAGACCAATTCATGAAGGACATGGACTGACTCAGGGTGATGCTGCCTGACACATTGACAAGAGTAACCAATTATGTGAAGGAGATTGCCATTTTTGTGCAGCATGTAATCAAAAGAGGTTGGGCATACAAAGTAGGCTCCATCATCTGGTTTGATACAACTGCTTTTCACCATGCAAAAACACAAAGGACAGAGGAATGGTAGCATGTGTATGTGAAGCTCGAGCCCTGGAGCAAGAACAACAAGAAACTACTGGAAGGATCTCTCATGTGCACCAGCAGAAAGCAATCTGCATCTGACTATGCTGTGCTCACCTGGTGTCAAAGCCAGGTGAGCCGTTGTTGCCATCACTGTGGGGGCTGGGTCATCCAGGGTGGCACATTGAGTGCTCAGTGATGGTAAGCGAGGTGTTGGGTGAGCAATGGATATTCACTCTGGTGGTATTGGTTAGGCATTTCCACACCATGACAATGAGATCGCACAGTCAGAGGTATGTCTGATCTCAATTGACAGAGTTATGCTGATGATCAATGCAGGCCTCTCATGACTGCCACCAATGGGTCAATTATTTCTTGCACATGGGTTATTTGTGCATCAAAGGTCTGAAGATCAGCAAATCTTTGAAAATTTCATCACAATCAATGTGGGCATGGCTCTACTTTACCTGACTAGTACTTACTGCTGCCTAGGATGCACTTCAAGCCAACAATGTGTGACAGCTTCAGTTGACCTCCCTACTGCAGCCATGGAATGGAAAGATGGACTATAAGGAGGCATTAGTTCAGGAGGTGCACAGTGTCAAGACTGCAATCCATGTCAGTCACCTATCATAGGGTGTCAATGAACATGCTCATTTTGTCCTAGAACTTTTTCACCCTTATCAAGGTGTTGATTGCCAAGTCAAATGTTGCTCTGACGGCTGGAGACCAAAGTCACGGATACCATGGGGAGGAGAAGGAACTGGTTGCACAGTACGTCTTCCTGTGCCCAAGCAGAAAGTTGTGTTAAGGCACAGTGCAGGCTGCAAACTGCTCAACACCAGTTCCAGGTTGGTCTTTGCAACTCATTCAATACCCAAGGCAATGGCCACAATTCAAGATATGATCTTAAAGACGAATAGTTCTATATCATTCAAAGAAGAAGTCAATTGCAAACATCTCGGTTATGCAAGTTGTGGCATTGTGGGTGATGAAGATGCTTAGAATGTTTGGCCTCAGCAAGGGCAATCAAGCAGGCCTAGGGGGAGGGATTGGCTGGGGCAAGGCTGCAACCAGGGAGGTTGATAATGTGGACCTAAGTCAAAGGTCTTTTGCTTGAGACTTACTGAATGGGTATGTAGAGCATGTCTCTCTGTTGATACCATACTTATGTGTCTTATCCACATTCTGGGATAACCTGCAGAAAACAGCCATCAGACACAGTACTTCCTCAAATTGTGTGACAAGTTGCGCAATGAGGACCTGGTCCAGCTCAGTGTGCGAATCCCATAATACTGATGTGGGCACATGATGAAAAGGCAGTGGCTGCAGCAGAGAAGAAGTGAGCAAAGGCAGCACAACAGGAGACTCAGTGGCAGCAACAAATTGCGAAACTGGAGTGCAGCCAACTTGCCCCAAGCAAGATGTTCAAGCATCTGCATGTGCCTGAAGGGATGTATGGATCTTGGGATGAGGAGGGTTTGCCATTAATGGAAGGAGAGGGACAGTGGTTGAGTACTAGTAAGCACAAGATCAAGAAGAACAAGAAGTGGTTGGATGAGCAGAAGAAGATGCATGGGGAATGGAAGAAGTGGCAGGAGGAAGAGGGTGGGCAAGCATGATGTTTTCCTGCAGACAGGAGATGAGTTACCCAGGTTGGTTGTGTTAGGAGTCTACAAGAATAGATGTGTCATAGCCACACTGCAGGTATGGTGGTAAGGGGTAACTAGAAGGATGTTGTTTGGTTGGAGGGTGAATTCAACAGAGTTACAAATTAATTGAGAAATGCCCTGCATTGAGGGGGAAGGGGTTACCCACTTTGCTCACCATCTGACACATTGCTCCTCATCATCATACACACTTCACTCCATATTGCCTCTAGAGTCTCTTCTCTCTTGACCACCACCACCTCCTCTCTATTGGCCATCACCACCACCTTTTCCCTTCCATTTCTCTCAAGATGTTCCCAGTATCAGATCTCACAACCCTCAGAAAGTCAAGGGGTGAGGTACCACCACAGACCGCAGGTCTGACAACAACAATATATGATGACCATTTCTCTTTGGAGGAAGGCACATTGCTCATCATTGCATGATATCAGACATGTATATGTTTGACATCAATGAGCCCAGGTGGGAGAAGATCCTCATGGCACTGGAAGACAACCTGCATGTACCCCAACCATGACAATCTGCAGACATATGGAATGGACATATTGTCATCTTTGGAGGCATGGCCAATGCACCAGAGGGAACAATACAAGCAGCACCACAAGAGGTACCCAACATCACTGTGCTGAACAATGCCCACCAATATCACTGAGTGTCAATGACTCTCAAACTCTTCCCTTCCTGCTACTAAAACCCCAGAGCATGTCCCTCTTCCTCGATATGCCCATCTCTCCAGCATTGATGAAGATAGACTTATACATTATTGATGGTCACAACCAGCCAAAGAATGACTGGCTCAATAATGTGCAGGTATATGACCTCAAGCATCAAATGTGGATTGCAAAACAGGAGTGTACCATACATTGCAGAACATGCAGAAGCATTGCAGTGTGTGCAACACAGAAAGTTGTCATTCCACCTTCAGGGGTGTGAATAAAGAAATGGAAGTGTTTGGAAAGAGAAAAGGAGGCACCGAGAAGAATTTGTTCCAACATCCCACCTACTCTGAAGTTCCAAAACCCAATCAGCTGAATGGCATCTACATTTACTCAAACTACAACTTCATGGATGTCAGCTGCAAGCTTGTGGTTATGCAACCTACCCCTGCACCCAAGGAACCCAATCCTCTCACCTTCACAGATGAGACAGAGATGTTTGTGAACAGCCCATCCCTTCCTCCTGGTCTGTGATTCCCACCAGTGCCATCCTCAGCACCCATCTCTTGCTCTGTGGTACCTACCTTGCGCACACCTATAACTTCTTCTCCCTCTGGTTGCTTGATCTCTGGACATGCACCTGGCAAAGAATAGATTGTGGAAACCCCCTCTCTGTTGGCTCCTGGTTGTGTGGCATGCTGTGGTCAAATGGTGCAAAGTTCCTCCTCTTTGGTAATTGCACCAGCAACCTGGTGGAGGATTACCAATGCCACCTCCTGAGCTGGACACATGTTGCCTTTGTTGATCTCAAAGCATGTGAGATCTACCAGCCTCCATGACTGACCATCAGTTTGTGTGAAAGCAAGCTTGGCCTTGCTGTGCTGGAAGAAGAGATTCTGTCTGACTTCAAGATTGTGTGTGATGATGGGCACAAGATCCACTGCTCCCGGTGCATCCTTGATCAGTGCTGGCTGTGGTTCCATGAACAATGACATGCCTTTCTCCACCATGTTACCCAGGTTCTCAAAGCAAAGCCTGAGCAGATCGACCCAAGCTATCCAATCGAAATGCCTGAATTCATTGAGCTCACCCCAGAGACAGAGCAGTCATCTGTCCAGGAATATGGATTTGGTGGAGGGCCTCCTCTGCCCAAGGCAGATCCCTGCCTCACACCAAGGCAATTGCTTATGCCCAAACTGTATCCCATTGCACTCACCTTTGTACTGTATTTGTACACATACTCTCTCATCACCCCTCTCCAGCATGCGTCACCTGTACTTAATGCCCTTCTTGTCCTCAGTCAAATCTATGAGCTCCCACACCTGTGGAAGATCGTTATCCACTCCATGCATGAGAAGTTGAATCATTACAATGCAGTTTCTGTGTATGAGATGGCAACAGTTTACAATGCTCAGAGCCTGCAGATCCAGTCACTTAAAGTGGTCATGGTACATTTTGTGATTTCCTTTCTAGTATTAGGGCTGACATTGTGAAGGGGAAGAATGGCATCTGTGGCCTGTGGACATGACCTGACAGGCACAAGCCCAGCACTGATGGACTGAGTGGTGACAGCAACCATCTGGAGAAGGTACCCCCTAGGCTGCAGGGTATGTCAAACGTGAAAGATTTGCAGATGCCGCCATCAGCCTTACTGCTGTCTGGCAGGAGCAATGGACATGCAAATGGTTCCAATGGTCAGGAGCCTATGGATGGCAGCAGTTGAGTGCTAGCATTGACAATGGCTGCCTCTATGCCTCAAATTCCAGAGGCCACTGAGTTGCTTGAGGTGCCTGAACAGTCTACATCCATCTGTGCCCCTGTTGTACCTGTCCTTGCACCAACTGGAACTGCAACCCACAGCCTCCAAGAAGTGCAAAGAGGTCTTCTCTGCCCAAAACTCCCCCTCACACCTCACTGACTTCCCCTTGTTGTAGACTACCATCATCTCTCTCTATGTAAGATCTTCATCCAATAGGCAGTGTACCCCAGGGACTGGGCATCATTGAACCAGTCAGGCCAACCCA
The DNA here is from genome assembly GCF_000292625.1 of Dacryopinax primogenitus. Taxonomy (NCBI): domain Eukaryota; kingdom Fungi; phylum Basidiomycota; class Dacrymycetes; order Dacrymycetales; family Dacrymycetaceae; genus Dacryopinax; species Dacryopinax primogenitus. The sequence goes on along the minus strand of NW_024467209.1, from coordinate 563,370 downwards.
TAAACACACTGGTTCTCAAGGATCTGGCTTGTGGCATGCATGCAGTGAAGCTGTACATCATCAACCAAGTGTCAGTGGTGGATCAAACTCATTTAAGTCCAGCTTAGAGCAGAGGTTCTCTATGTGACCCCCCAGTGGAGCAAGCAGCTCATTGTCCAGCTCCCTCTGGGGCACTGGGAGCACTTACAGCAACTCCCAACAAAGCCACACTGTACCTGCAGCTAATTGCATATCCCTTAACAATGATCCACCCATGTGTGACAACCCAAAGGGATTATGTGTCAAAGTTGATTTGCCTTCTTGGCTCAGCTTGGGGAGCAAGAGCTGATCACCAAAACACTGAAGGAAGAGCAAGTGCTGGCCACACCTTTGCTCACCCCAAGTAGGGTGACTTCCTCCCCTACTACCCCCAATCTGCTCACACCCTCAGCTTTGAGTGCCTCGCTATTCACCCCCACAAAGTCTAGCAAATTGCCTTTCTTGACTCCTCAATGCAAAGTACTTGATGCAGTTTGCCATCAGAACTCAGCGGAAGACAGCAGGCTTTGCAAAGAAAAGAGTAATGAGAAGGTGGTTATCCAGGATATCATCAAGACTGCTGAGACCCAAAGTGTGAGGCAAGAGAATGAGACACAGTTCACCACTCCAGTGTTTGGCTTACTCTAACCTTCCAAATCCTCTCTTTCTCTGGGTTTGTGTTATTATAGGGGCTGCATTTGTATTTTTGTGTTTCATGCCCTGTATCTGTATTGTAGCATATATACCACAGTACTTTCCAAGTACCTGTCCATTCAAAGTTGATGTTTTTGATTGCATCTGCCTCTACCTGGGAAGACCATGCATTATACCCAACAATGTTGCTCAATGCTATAGAAAAACATCACACAGCCCTGTGTTGCCTTGACCCACCATGTTCCTATGATTTGGAGCTTGTCCATCTGGCTGGCCAGCTGCATCCTGCCATCATCTCTCCTCCACTGCCCTCTGTGTGACCCACTGTGTTTGAACATAAATCAGCCACATAGAATCAACAGGAGTAGAGTTTCAATGAATTATATGCTCTCACCATCTTTGCCCTCTCCAGAGAAAAGATAATCTTCTGGACCAAAATTGCCCTGCTCATCTCTGTCATGTCTGTTGCATGCCCATTGAATGGCATCTTCACTGACATGCTCTCCAATTCCTCCATTGATTGAGTTCCTCTGTGCCTTCTTTGCATCTTCCTTGGACTTTCTGAGATACCAATGCTCATCTGTTGCATCCCAAAGATCCCACAATGAAAGACCATGATTTTTGCTGCCCAAAATTGTGTACCAGATGCTGCGAGCATAGAGCTTGATCAAGGAGAGTGTGACAGGGAGGTAACCTCCGGGGTTTGTTTCCATAGCTAAGTCATAGTAGCACTTTGCCAAATGAAAGTCTTGTGGAATTCCCAAGCCATTCTTATACATCCACCCCAAATTCCACATCACAAGAGCACTCAACTGAGACTCAACAGCACTTTGATAGTAGCCAGCCACTTTCACCAGGTGTTCAGGTATGAGAGCATTGGCTATGCTGAGACCATGATAGTAGTAGTTGCCAACCTTAATGAGCATGTTGATATTATTCTGAGCAGCTGAACAAGTCCAGTACAAGAGAGCAGAACTGGAAGTGTGGTTCATCATTCTGTAGTCTTCTCCTAGAATGACATCAGCCAATTTACACTCAAGGAGAACAACAGAAATACCTTTATCCAACAGATAGGCAATATTATTTTGTGCGATCTCATGCCCAGCTTCCGCCACAACAGCCCAATACAGCATTGCAACTTTTCTGTCCTGCTTGTGTCCCGTATTCCATCACTTCTCTGCTTTGCCCATCCAATCATTGTCCCATGCACCTCATTCAGCCATGATCTTGAACCATGATAAGGCAACTGCACAAGATCCAGAGCTGGTTGTGCCTTTGCTCACTGCCCTAGCCATACTTGTGTGAATGTGAGCTAGGTAATAGTAAGCCTTGAAGGGAGAACCATGTCACAATGCAATATCAAAGAATTGAGTTGCAGACATGCTGTCACCCTTCACTAAATAATGTTAAAACCCTAACCAAGAACAGAGTTTGCTGGAATGTACACAGGTGATACTGGCCCAACTGAACTTGTGCTTCAGCCAGATCTGCACCAGAGGTGCCCACAAAGTAGTGGATGGCTTTAGGATCATCCTTAGAACCCTCCTTATGGATGATACCTAGTCCGTTGTGGCACTCTCGATTGCCATATTCTGTGCCTTGTTTGAACCACTTGTTTGCAATTTTTGGGTCTGGCCTAACACCTTCTCCTCTCAGAAAAAGGCATCTGAGATATCCACAGGCTTGAGCCACCAGGATTGAGGATCATTCATCCAGTTCCCAGAGATTTGCCAGAGGTGTCAGGTTATCCTTTGGATATGCCTTGTGATTCAGACAAAGTACTGGCCAGCCCTTCTGTAATCTTGCCAAACAGTGCCAATGGCATCCCTGCTGGCAGATGAACTGGCAGATGGAATATACAAGGTACTGTGCTAGTAAATCTTGCTGAGTCTGAGGGTATATTCCAGCTCGCCTTGATCCATATGATACTAATAAACATCATTAACCATTTAGTGAACAAGGACAATATTTTTGCCTGATAGAACTCCAAAATATCCTACCATGTCTCTCTGGCAGCTTGTGCCTGCCTGGCATGGATGGCAGCACAATTTGCATTCCACCCCATAGATGCAATGCTTGATCCAGGCCCATAGACACCTCCAATCAAGTCCAACAGATGAGTTGGATATAAGAGAAGTGTCCTTCCACCTGGTAGGCCACTTAAAAACTGTGCCATCACTGAACAGAGGTGAGTGTGATTATCGCTAGCCCTTTGAGTCAATGCACCTCCTTCTGCTGCACTCTTGTACCATCCAAGCACAGTCATACAGTCTTCTGGCATGCTGATTCCCGCCCAATGTTGATACCCAAGTGCCACCTCAGCTGTTTGATCCCCTCCAACAGCCCTAAAAGTATAATAGAGCAATGCTTTTGCCTGGTCAACTTCGACAACCCTTCCATATCCTGTAGTGTAGAAGAACCCAAGCAGTGATTGGGATAATGGACTCCCAGTTGATATTGCATGTGTCATATATGCTTTGAAAGCCCAGGTCAAGTTCATGGGTATAGAGGTTGGGGAACTGCATTCAGACTTAGCAGTACAAATGGTCAGCAAGAAGTTGAGGCTTACCATGGATGCTTCTCCCAACTTTGCCAAGGCATCCATATCCCCCTGCTCTCCAGCATAACTCAGAAGATCTAACACTTTGACACTGCTTCCTTGAACCTCCCCTTTTGGCATGTTCCTCACAGCCAAACCAGGTATATGAAGATTGGACAGTTTTCACAACATGAAATCAATTGGCCCTGTTTGTCAAGAGATAAATGAGCATAGGAAGGAGACGCTCTGTTGCAGGCCAGCGTCTCTGCATGATCACACAGATAGAAATGGTTCAATGCCTGAAGCAAAACATAGTATGCTCAAGTGCCTGAGAGGACTGAGAAAGTGTGAATAGGCCAAGATGAGCTGACCTTCATCAACAGGTCCTGCATCACCAATATCATGTCCCTGTGATACAATCAGTCTTTCTCACCTCATCCAAATAGATCTAGCTCACTGACGCTTCTTTCATTTGTGAGGGCAACAGTTCCCCTGTTTTTTTGCTGCATCCCATGTCTGTTCAGGCTCAGCAGCATGTGCAATGTACAGGCAAAGAGTGATGGTGAGGAGCAGCTGAAGCACTCAATGACAGAGACATCTAGGTATCTTTGTATACCTTGATCAACAGCTGGCAACAGTGAAGACTCTCCTTGAATGGCTCAGGAGAAGGAGATCTCAAAGCAGAAGAGCAAGACTTGCCTACAGGCGACTGATACAGATGGGGGACGTCCCTGCCAAAGTCATTTGCTTGAGGTGCCAGATAATTGTAGTGGTCTGGTGCAGACCTAGAATAATACTCTGCATCATATCTTGCCTGTCCCAAATGCCAATGCTGGTCATAGTCCAAGTGCCCGTAGCTCCACTCAGTGAACAGTCAGTGTTGGGGGATTTCATGAGCTTGGTCTCAGTCATATCTGCTCTGCTTGCTCTGAGGTGCATTGCGGTAGGTGTTTGAATCACCCGGTCACATGCCATAATGTGTATCCCATCCACAAGGAGGGTTGTAAGGCCTGCTACAATTCTGTCCATATTGCCCTCAACATCCATGGCCTTGACCATGGTCATTTCACAGGTAGGTGCCTGCAGGTATTGATGACTGAGCTGAGTTCTCCTGAGGCAGAGTGTTCACACCCACAGTAAGAGGAATCTGGATGCCTTGCTTGGATGGCTGTATACTACCAGATGGAGCAAGATGTTGCAGGATAGAAGACAAGGCCACTGTGTCTGGTATCACTTTGACACTTCCATCAATATGAGGCTGTACATAACAGATGGATCACAGAGAATGGAGGTGAAAAAAAGCAACATCTTGCAGCATTGGCAAGAACAAGTTGTGACTGAGATGGCATGACCCAGTTATCCTGGTGAATGGAAGAGGGCATTCCAGATACATCAGAGACATGGAGAAGGTCTGAATTATTCTGCGCACCAGCAGGAAGTGTGTCAATAGCCCTTTGGGTGAGCACCTCAATACCTTTCTCAACCCAGTATTCAAGGTTCACAGGATCTTCATGCCAGATATTTGATGAGTTTCCAGGAATAGGGGCACCAGTTCCGGTCCCCTTGTCTGCCAGAAGGTCAAGCAAATCTTTGACTTCATTATCTGAATTATCATCATCCTTAAATTTCTGAAATAAGTTGGAAAAATGCAATGATATGCTCAAAATGAAGATGTACTGTCAGCTGTGGAGGGGAAGAGTTAGACGCACCTGCTTCCTGAGCAAAGATATGCACAACTGGTCACACAGCTCATATTCATGTTTTTTACATCTACAGTGACAGCACTAGATGACAGAGATGCAGTTCCCATAGCAAGCTCTCTTTCTGCAGTTGCTGTAGCTTGCAGTTTTGCCTTCATAGTCTCTGTGTTTGCTGCCCAAGTCCTCTCTTGTGTTGAATGTGCTTACCCAACCCATGAGCCACCATTATGAATTCACCCACAGGCAGAAGAATTGTGCACCTTTGAGCCATCAGAAAGGATTGCTTTGGCCCTTCCTTCCTGTTTGACAAACTTGTTTGCATGTAAGGTTTTGCGTACAGCCTCCTCATGCCTGAGGAGAGCAATGGTATACCTGATTGATGGCAAATGATTCTGTGGTTGCAGATGAGCTATGAAGACATTATGAGATGCAACTTGTGGTACAAATTGAGTTAACCCACCTTTGAGACATGAATCATTGAGGAGAATAGTGTTCAGCTGGAGATACAAAGGTTGCTCTCCAGTGGGGATGCTTGTCCATACTTTGGCAAAATCTACATCAAAATATTTAGATACACCTCTTTGGTAGTCTGGACTTTGTGATCTATAGAGGTTCAGGGTCAAACTACTAGTCAAAGGAGCAGAAATGGCAGAGCATACTGTATTCATTCACTGACAGATCCAACCATGTCCACACAGCAGTCAACCCAAAAGTGTATATATACCATGTTGTGCACATTTTGTGGTTTGTGCCAAACTCCAAACCATCACCCACCAAAACTATTTCCATTTACTCATATGTGTCTTTAGATTCTGTTCTGTTTCCGAACTGCAGGTTTTTCCTGCTACCTCAGCAGCTTGAAGTCCCTCTGGTTGCTGTGTACTCCTAATAACCATCATACAATAAGATGTTTTAATTCCATCCAGCTTGCTCTTGCTATTACACTCTTCTCTCCTTTTCTATGCATTCATTGATGTTGTCTGACCCTTTGTCTTCCTCTGGCTCAGATATTAGCCAGGCAGAAGTTCTCTTCTGTGTGTTGGTGGATCTCTCTTCTAAAGGTTCATGGGAGCACACTGTCTCCCTGTCTTTACCAGACATTTTGGAAACATCCAGGGTGTGTTTATCCCCTTGCTGGAGTTGCTTCTTGACTGACATCCTATTCCAATAGGCTGCTGTCAATGTCATTGTCTCTGCTGACCCCTCCTGGCTGGACCATTTGACTCCACCTCTCTGCAAACTCATGGGGCCCTATTGGTATATGGCAATGGAATCAACAAAGGCAGGAAGATCTTGTTCTTCCAATCTCCCCACGTTTGATCCTGCTATGTGGCCTATTGCTGAGTCTCCCCCTCAGGCTTCCTCCAAGAGAGTGCCGGATGCTGCTGCTTCATCTGCTGCCATCTCGTTCCCCCCCTGTGACAACACTTGGCCAGGTCAGGCCTCCCATTTGGCCTTGTCTGCTCTCTATAGTTATTCTGTGTACATTGTTTTGTTTGACGTATACTTGGCACTCATTTTTTCTCATTCAGGAAAAAACTGGACTCAATCCCTTCTATTGTCAATGCAGTTCCTGTCATTCCTTTGTCTGCAGATATCAACACCTTTTCACCCTTGACTGGTCACTCAGGTGAGGAGAGTATGCCACATTGTAACGTGAGGCTTTTCCTTCTTTGTTACAGTGCAATGGTGCTTGTCTGACATGGTAGCAGGCTTCATCTGGTCTTCATGTGTCAACTCCAGTTAATGTTCTGCAAGGTCAGTCTATCAATGGGGTCAATTCCATCAATGCAGTCAATAGAAGCTATGAGGTTGGTCTGTTAGCCCTTCAGGTCATTCTCGGTTCAAGTGTGGCTTTTTAGGCCCATCACTCTTCTGGTAGTGGTTTTGAGCAAGTTCCTGATGCTCTCACTCCACATGTCAGTTGCTCTTCCATCAGATCGACCAACCAACCCCTTCCTAGTTTGGTACTTCCTGCTACCAGTCATGAGGCTCCCCCTGTTTGCAAGGTATGCTTACATTTCATGTCATGTTTTTTCTATCACTCATGGTCAGTCAGACCTGATACTCCCTTCAAAAAGGCAAGTGTCCCCTCTTGGAGTCCTGTTAGGGCAACACAGGCTGACTAAGTCTGCTCACCTAAGAGTGCCAAGAGTCTAAGCAGGCAACAAGGAAGTGGAGTAGACCTGATGACTAAGACCTATCTACAGTATAGGTACCTGTGGATGATCCTAAGAGACCAAGTCTGAAGAGACAGTCCCCAGGCAGAGTAGGCCTTATATTTATACCTCTGTGGTGGAACCTGCTAGAACATCTTGCTTACTCAGCCTAGTCAGGTGATCAGGTCATATGACCAAGGATGAGGTCATATGAGGTCATGCACAGCCATGCACAGCAGGTCACCTGACCATCCAATCCTTCCAGCAGGTTCCAGCACATGCCAAGGTATACCAGCTACTTCCATGTCATAAAGGCTTAGTCA